>NC_134487.1:243974003-244274003 GCF_040206685.1 Ascaphus truei | reverse complement strand
TCACTCCTCTAAACACCTCTGGAGGAAATCTCACACTCTTGCGGACTTCCTTCATTACAAATTGATCCTGCCCTCTTCCAGGCTACACACAGCTACTTTTCTTCACTGATCAACATTCACAAGTCTAATTCATCTCTTCTCTTTCTTTGACTCGCTACTCAGACCACCATCTGTTAGCTGCTTTCCTGCCTCCATTTCAACCCTGGAACTTTGCTGACTATTTCAAGACGAAGGTGGATTCCATTCATCAATACTCTACACCAGGAGAGTGCAATCTTTTTTCCCTGTGCCCCCCTGCCAGCTGTTCCCCTCTTTCCATGCCCCCCTCCTCTTACCTCGGCTCCAGCGTCGGCATCACAACGTCACGTTGCCATGGCAACGTAACATCACATGACCTTGTGGCATCATTTGATGCCACGTTGCCATGGCGGCGTGTCTCCAGAAGCTGCCGGAGCCAAGGTAAGTGTAGTTTAGAGGTCTTTGCCACTTCCCAAGCACTTCATTTAAGTGCTTTCGGGAAGTGCGTGGGGCCTATGTAAACGCTGACCCCCCCCAGTTTGCGCTCCGCTGATCTATACCTCATCTTCCTAAATCTTCTCCTGCCTTCCTTAACTTTTTTCCTCTGTCACAGCGGAGGAAGTGTCGCTGTTGCTCTTCTCCTCTCCAATTCAAACTTGCCCTCCTGATCCAATTCCCTTGTATCTCTTCAAACCTCTTTCTTCCACTCTAATCTCTATATTCACACATATTTTCTCCTAACTATGGCACCAGTTTTCTTTCTGCCCTTTACCTCTAAACTCTTTGAACGTGCTTGCTCCATTTACGTGCCTCGTTTTCTCTCCAATATTCTCTACAATCTGGCATCCACACTGCTCCCTCCACTGAAACAGTACTCATCAAAATATCTAATGACCATCATGCTGCTAAAGATAAAGGCTATTAAACCCTGCTTATATTACTCCATTTCTCTGTAGCTTTTGATTCTTGGTATACGTAAGAGATCCCTATCCTGGATCTCCTCTTACCTCTCCCGTCGTGCTTTCATTGTCTTGTTCGCTAACACCTCCTCCTCTTTCGATCTCTCGGTGAGCAAGCCCCATGGGTCTGTCCTCGGATCTCTTCTCTTTTCTCTCTACACACTTATCTCCTTATCACATCTTTTGGGTTGAAATATCACCTCTTTGCTGATGACACACAAATTTACTTTTCTACCCCTGACCTTAAAGCTGCTGTGTAGGCCAACGTTTCTTAATGTCTTTTTGCTATATCATCCTTTGATTACTCTCTGCTGACTCAAACTTAACATGTCAAGGACGGAGACCTCATTCTTCCTCCCAGGTCTACTGTTCCCTTCTATCACAAACACGCTGTTCAGGTGTCACATTTGACTCCTCCCTCACATTCTCCTCTTACATTTACAATGTTACTAAAAACCTGTCAATTTTTCCTCTCTAACATTGCAAAGATACGCCAAATTCCTCCGTCGCTCTACAGCTAATACTCTAGCACAGGGGTGTGCAAACTTTTCCCCCTGCATCCCCCTGTCTGCTCTCCCCCTAAGCTCAAGCCCCCTCCTTACCTTGTCTCCAGTGTCAAATAATGCTGCAGGTTCACGTGACATCACGTTGCCATGGCGATGCGTCACCAGAGACAAGGTAAGGAAAGTTACAGAGGCCTTGCGCGATCCCCCGGCATTTCATTTAAATGCCTTGGGGAAGAGCGCGGGGCCTCTGTAAGCACCGTGCCCCCCCTAGAAAATCTTGCACCTCCCAGTTTGCGCACCCCTACTCTAACACATGCTCTCATTGTCTCCCGACTCGACTATTTTTACCTTCTGTTTGGCCTTTCTGCCTCTCGCCTGTTTCCCCTACAATCTATCATAAACATTGCTGCTAGATATCACTTTACTCAGTCCTAAAACTCTCTCCTGCTGAAATCCTTCTCCAGGCTTCCTATTAAATACCGTATTATTTACAAAATTCCCCTTCTCACTTTTAAGGCTATACACTTCTCTGCCCCTCCTTACATCTCAGCACTAATTTCTCGCTATACACCTGCCCGACTCGACTCTTGCGTCCAGCTCAAGGATGTCTTCAGTTTACCCCTTTTGTATCTAAAGCTCTCTCCCATCTAAAACCTTTCTCACTTACTGCCCCACACCCCTGGAATTTCCTTCCCTTCAATATCTGACTACAACACTCTCTCTCCACCTTTAAGGCCAATCTAACACACTTGTTTAATGAAGCATTTGTATAGCTCCCTTGGCTGATACTGTACATCTCATACATATGTACCATGACCCCTTCCCTACACACACTTACAATAACACCCTCCTACTGTCTCATAAGTTCTCCCTACTTACCACTTAGACTGTAAACTCTTCTTGGTAGGGACTCTTTTCCTAATGCTACTTTTATGTGTCAAGCGCTTCTTCCTGTTATGTCTCCTATTTCTATGTTGTGTTTTACGGCTTTATAGTGCTATGTACATGGATGGCGCTATACAAGTAAAGTTATAGATACACAGGTATAAATTATCCAGTAAACGGCAGGTATAACCTGTGGAGATGACATTGAATTTCTCATAGTCTGTGTATCAAGCGCCTTATATTGCCCTAAAGTTCATAAAAAAAAGAGGTGAATATTGAACATACTGTGCACCTCTTATTCTCAATGACTCACATTGGGAATCAGTGACAGAATTACTGAATTAAGGGATGTAAAAAGAAGAGTACAATGCAATTACAGTAAAAAAAAAAGTTTATCTTTAGTACAGTATGAATAGGCAGTCCCTTCTTGGACCAAATTGGCCAGTGAAATGTTTAGAGGTTACATCTAGGTGTTTAATGCCTTTTCTAACCAATATCTGGCACATTATAGGTATTTTTACATGATTATTTAGTTTGTTTGTAAACATGGTGAGCTAAGATATTTTTTTTAATGGGGAGGGGGGTTTGTGGTTAATTCCTTTTGTGTAATATCACATTATTATTTTCAAAAAGAGCTTTAACAGACAAACCGCCCTCCTTATCTGTTTCCCATGGGATTTTGTCCAGTTTTGTCCCACTTTTAAAGGTGGAAGAATTTGATACACCAGCCCTATAATGTGCAGTGCTGTTGCCCCAGAATTGCTCAGTTTTTGGCATACAGTAGATCACTTAGGCACATTTCCAAAATCCAAAAGGAGCGTTTCTCCAGGTTACCCAGAGAAGAAGAAGAGATATATAGTGTACAACTGTATGGGATTGTTGAAACAGGTAAGGGGGTCTTGTCTCCTGACGAAGCTGATCCAATCAGTGCAAGGCGTTGAGCTTAGCTATAAAGTTCATTTGAGACGCCAGGAGGCACTCATCGCCCGCATCACGATCGTTTCTGATTTGAACCTATCGAATGTAACGTCAATCCAGCCGGAAGTGACGCGACCGCATAGCCAAAATTCTCCCAGAGACCCGGAACCACCACAGAGGGACGGGTGACGGCATGATTTCTACGCCACCACAGCGTGCGACTGCAGGCGTCCTACAAACTTGTTATGTGAATGTACCTAATGTACAAAATGTGAGTACATTTGTTTTTATACATTGTATACTACTGCTATTTCTTGGAAGATAAAAACCACACTTGTCTGCCACATGATTCTGTTTTCCCTTATTTCGAGATACTTATGGATCATACCACCTACCTGATACAAGAAATTTGAAAATTCTACTTGCCACTGGGGAATTTACCTTTTTTATTTAGACACACTGTAAGTAGATCAACGGAAGGAGCCAAGACCCCCTTCCCTGTTGCAACATTCCCATACAGTTGTACACTATACAGGCATACCCCGCTTTAAGGACACTCACTTTAAGTACACTCGCGAGTAAGTACATGTCGCCCAATAGGCAAACGGCAGCTCGCGCATGTGCCTGTCAGCACGTCCTGGACAGCAATACCGGCTCCCTACCTGTACCGAAGCTGTGCGCAAGCGGGGAGACTATAGAGCATGTTACAAATGCGTTATTTACATCAGTTATGCACGTATATGACGATTGCAGCACAGTACATGCATCAATAAGTGGGAAAAAGGTACTGCTTCACTTTAAGTACATTTTCGCTTTACATACATGCTCTGGTCCCATTGCGTATGTTAATGCGGGGTATGCCTGTATATCACTTCTTCTTTTCTGGGTGACCAGGAGAAACGCTCCCTTTGGATTTTGGAAATGTGTATATGCTAAAGGGAATTTGAAGCATATTCCCACCATAGGTCCTGAGACTTCTACAATCACAAAGTCAATACTTGGAAACATTTGTATTACTTTACCTTTGTTTTCACATCACTATTATTCACACTAATAACTATATAATAACACTTGTTACACTCCTTTTCATCACATACACTACTTCACTTTGTATTGTATATGTAAAGTTTTATTTTCACTTTAAATCACTATACATTTATTATTATGTGTGTCTTTAAGCGCCCTTACTAATCACCTTTGGATAGATCCACAGAGCTCCGTCAAATCAGGGCTCCTAATATATTGTTATAAAAATCCATGACGGATGTTATGTTCACTGAGTTTAACAAAGCAAATTCTATGCAAAAACAACAGTCGTTATTTGTCTCATTAGCATAGGCTTAACGGCATGTTAAGTTATCACTGCCTCACATTCGCTTGAAGTAACATGGCGTTATTTCAACATGGTGTTACTCCCATCCAGACCCCGAGTAGATGTTTAATAAAAGTTAAAAATGACGAGACAGGAGAGGAAAAGAACCCTGTAAACAACAATATGATTGTTAAATCCTACCTAACTGTGGTCTTACACTCATCCAGACCCTGTAAAGTAAAACCCCATTTCAGGATTTGGATTGGAGTATCGCCAAGATTAGCTATGACCTAACTATTGTCTCATTAAATCTCTGCGTTAACTTTAACGGACCTCTGTGCATAAGCACTGCTAGTGAGAATGCATATTTTACATATCATTAGCACTAACATCCGTAAAATGTAATGCCTTAAACTAAAGTCTTAACATAAAATAGCACGTAACTCTGTGTTAATGAACGTTGAAAATTTCCTTTAGCACTTACAGATGCACTAAGTCAATGACGGAACTCTGAATGGGGGGCAATGTATCAAGGCAAAAAGTGGTGCAATTCTGGGGCATTTTCTTCCCAGAATGCCACCCCACTGACCTTGTTACTTATGTAGTTGCCTTATTAAAACAATGTGCGATAGTACCGCAGGGAAAGTCGCATAAACTTGAATACATGTTGATATAATTTTTACAATCATTAAATTAGGAAACAAAATTTATGCAAAAAAGGACTACTTAAATATTTTTCAAATGAGGGAAATGCACAATTAATATACTGTAAATTGGTATTTTATTGTTTTGCTTCATAAAATTGAGCTTTAGGATATTTGCATAGTGATTCTTAAAGTAGCAGTTCAAGCTGCTGTTTAAAATAAAATAAAAAATGTTCCATCTAATATGTGCATTAATACAACCTACACACTGATAAGTGATTAGCTTAGTTGCCGATCGATCTGTTCTCCGGTAATCGATCAGCGAAGATTCGGCTGGGCAGTTCACTAAATGGCTGTCAGTGCAGCAGAAGAGGACCCAAGATGCAAAATTCTGTGGGGAAGATCATGTGACCAGGCAGTCACTAGATACAATTGGTGCACTGCTAGAGAGAGGGCAGGGCTCAAAAAGGAGTGTGCCAGAGTCTGTTCAGAAGAGGAAGGGGATGTGACTTTGTAAATGGTTGCCATAGGAACAAAAAATGCTTGTTATATTATAATACATTAAAAATATCTTTAAAATTTGTTTTTATTTTTTCTAAATGCAACAAGTATTTTCTCATAGTACAGAACTGATTTATTAAAAAACACACACATGTAGGATATTGAATGAACTGCTGCTTTTGAAGAAGGAAATTACCAAAGTGGCAAACGTGTGTTTGTGCCTTTTACTTTAATTGGTTATTGTATGGGGGGAAAAAATACATTAGAAATAGATATTTAGTCCCTGGGTATGAAAAAAAAAACAAAAAAACAGTTTTATGTTTCCATTTCAAGGTTACAGATTTGGATCTGGTTAACAGGCAGTTGCCAAATCTTAGGTTTGAATGGGAAACTAACCTGACTTGCTGAGTTGCTCTTAAAATAGAGTGTAGGCAGGAAAGGGTGGAGGAAGCGCTGCTTGATAAGTTTTCCTGAGCAATACAGAACTAACAAAGAAATGGCGCTGATGGGGCAGTGACCTGCTGAAAAAGAGGAACTGACATAGATTATGAGACTATTACTAAACAACTTTTAGAACGACATTGCGTGACTGCTTTTGTAGAATTCCATTGTGTAGACGCTTTCACATTAGATTGCATCAATATAACCCTAAGTCACCACTACAAATATATTAGTAGTTTAATTACTGCTATCGAATAGGTCAGATCAGACTAGAATTCAATATGAACAGTATCTTAAGGCAATATTAAACGATTAATCATGTTGACATTGACTCTCTTTCCACTTAGATTGTAAGCTCTTCAGGGCAGGGACTCCTTTTTCGAATGTCTTTTATGTTGTAGTACTTATTCCTATTATGTCACGTGTGTTACTGCTGTAAAGTGCTATGTACAGGGATGACACTATATAAATAAAGATATACATACACACATACAGGCATACACCATTGTGCATTTCCCAAATAAAGGTTTAATCGCTGCAACTTTTGGACTAATGCAGTATCCTCCTCTCAGTAAAAATCTGAAATAAAACCCAGTTTGTGCTTTTTTATGTAAAACTAATGATACATTTACCAATGTCCCCATCATGTCACTATATAAAGTCAGTACATTGAGTTACTTGTTGATCTCTAAAAAATATGCCAGAAATTAGATTTCCTTTAGATCCCCGACAAAAACAACTCTGATCCCAAGGTAGCCAAATCGGATATTGATGTATAAATGTTAGGGCAGGAAAATTATGAATTACACTTTAATGTTTGTGTTATGACACTCCAACATCCATTTCTTCTGAAATGGCTTTGGTCTCAAGCATCTATTTATTTCTTAACCTGAACAATGGACTTCGTGTGACATTTCAGTTCCTAACACACGCGGTGCCAGTAAGGCTCTTCTGCATAATTTATTTCACATTATTTATAAGTGAAGGGAAATTTCCCTGATGCAGTAAACAGATTTTTAAGAGTCAGATTATGAAGCACAGGAAGTACTTGACAGTTTTGCTTTCCCGTTAATGACAAATATGGAACATAGATTGTGTCGCTCCCCTTTCTGCCCTGAATTTTTTGTCTAAGTTTTATATCAGTCAAATTGAGCCATTTGAACTCTTTTGCTGCTAAAAGAGTTTCAGGGCATTGTGATGGATTATAGGTCCTTCCAATTTTTTTCAAATAATACTAATTTAATCTGATATAAAATTTGTAGTGTATAAAATATTGTATGCAGTAACATCTACAGGTGCTATGAGTAAGACACAGGCAAATAAAATGAGCTACAGATAAAGAAGGTATCCTAACAGACTGTTCTGCTATCTAGTGCAAAATATATATATCAATAGTGGAGCTCTAATTCTAAATAAAAATACGTGTTAACACTGTATTAACATTCAAAACTAATTATTATATAAATGTGGTGATATAAACGAGTTCTTTGGATGCTGCTGTGACCCAGTGCAGGATTGCTCTCTCAATCCCAGGTGAGTATGAAGGAGTGATGATCAGTGGGAAGCGCAAACATGTGGAAACAAAAAATATAACTGATGGTGCAATATTGTTATTTAACAGGTAAGGTGTCTTCTCAAGGTCTATGGATAATATACTCACAAAAGTGAGGGTGAACCAGTGTTCGTAATGGTATCTTTAAGTTGTGCCTCTTCAGTTATGAGGAATCAACTTCAGCAATGGTGTACAGATGAGTCCCTTAAATGGTTAAACACAGAGAACCAAACATAGTGCGATCTGGATAAAACTGTATTACAATGGTAGGTATATTACAATACACTCACATGATGTATGATGTTTTTAGGCATTTAGATACACAATCGATCTCTCCTCCGGTTTCTTTAAACTTTCTGCTTCCCCTCTACTCGGCGTGCGTCTCACGGCTGCGTTCCAGCAGATGCGGATGTGACGTCAGCCAGGCTGAGGGGTTCCGGTTGGCGAAGTGGCTGTGGATCACCTTCACTCTACGCGTTTCACCTTTCTCGGTTTCTTCAGGAGTCTGCATCTGGAGACTGCATGCTGCCAATAGCATGATGGGGTTAATCATGTGTGTGTTATTCTACCTGTGTGCAGTAATATTATACTAAGAATCTATGTGGACCTTCAAGCTGAAGTAAAACTGAAACATGACAGGCCTGATTTGGAATATATGTATTTTAATGGCGAGGGACTTTCAGTAAACCCTAATCAACTTGCATAAGAAAGCAATATGGTACTGGTTATAAAGATTTGAAGAAACATTTTGAAGAGTAGTTCCTTGATGCATATGTGATAGTTGTATTCAGCAACTTGTGTATATATCTTGTTATACAGTAACATTTATTTTGTTTTAATGGGTCAGTTAAAGTACAGGCATAAATCTACGTGTTAATGTTGCATTATTTTCTATTCTTCTTTATCAAAACAAAGCTTTAAAGCAGCAGTTTAAGCAATATCCTACATATGTTTTTTTTTTTTTAATAAATCAGTTCTGTACTATGAGAAAAATTAAAAAAAAAATAATGTTTTAAAGACATTTTTAATGTTTCTAATGTAGGAAGCATTTCCAAAGTGACAGGCCCCTTCCCCTTCTGATAGGCTCTAGCTCTTGAGATCCGCCCTCTCTCTAGCAGTGAACCAATTGTATCTAGTAACTGCCTAGTCAATCATATTCCAGGAACTACATTGCCCAAAATGCTGTGCAAGAACTGCATTAAATAGCCCAGAGCAAGCAATTGAATACAGGAGAACAGATCAATCTGCAGCTTAGCAAATCACTTGTCAGTGTGCAGATTGTATTGATGCACATATTGAATGGGAAAAAAAATATATATTTTTTTAAATGGCAGCTTGAACTACAGCTTTCATTTCTGGGGTACGGTATCCTTAAGGTAGCTGGTAGCTAAGGTTAGAAGAAAATGCCCGTTGTCTATTATGTAGAATGCATCGGCCAACCTCAATATTTGTTTTGCATTTCACCAGACGCATTACTGTGGCTGTCTGATTTCGTCAAGAATATATATGCTTTACTTAGAAAACAAGTACATTTTTAAAATAACAATGACCATACTGAGACTCAAAATCTGTGAAAAATATCTTAGACACGATTTCAGCTTTTTTCTTTTAACCTGAACCAAGGGGTTCTTCAGAGCTGCTCCATGGACCCCCTGTCCGGCACCTGGCAAAAATGGCTGCGGGAACAGACTTCCCTTCTGCGGCCATTAGAAAGCTGCAATCGGGACATGGCGTAGCAGCTTTTTATTGGTGATTCATGGCCATGCAGTAGTTGAGGTCCTGGTGGCCATATTTGTAGTGTTATGTGCCAAAACCTGAACAAAAAAAACTAAGAAATATCTTGAGTACCAAGGAATCCTTGGAAGTCGAGTGACCACAGATCAGCTACAAGGTTCTCTCTGGTTCAAGCCAATTAAATAAAACATTCAGGGGGGGGTCTTCTGCTTTAAAAGATGAAGAAGGTAAACATTGGTGCTGTACGGGTCAGTCTCACTGTTATCATTACCATTCATAAAGACATCAATAGAATCTTACTAACAGAGGTCAGTACCTTTTAATCTATTGTAATTTTTTTGTTCAGAGCCTTAGAGACTGCCATGTCTCACATAGGACCCAAGGAATGTAAAGCAGCTGCAAGCAGATTTTTATTCCATTGTAATGGCTTTTGGTATACAAATTCCTGAGCTATGAAAATTAAAAGAACGGGTGGAGGAATATGATTTATTTTGTGTCCAATTTGGCGCCTTTCACAGTACTAGATTTATTTAGTTGTTTGAAAGCAAAAAGCCCTGATTCCGTAGTGTTGGAAAATTATTTTAGGGGTCCATGTTAAAATGGACATGAAGCAAAAGATTACACTGTGTGCTCATTTGCATGCCATTTCCCAGAAACCCTGGCTGCAGTGGAAGCACTGTATGCTAAGAGATAATGGTGAAAAGCACGGTTGCACACCAGTCTGAGACATGTCAATGCGCTCACAAGTGATATTTTTATTTCAGTAAGAAAATAATTTGTCCTTGTAATATTGCAAACTGGTTGCTTTGTTCTTTTGTAAAGTGCTTACATCTCAAACCATTTCAAGGTGGATTACCAGTTGGTAGACAAATGAAATATGCATTATTGGCAAGAAAGCTGTTATCAGCTGTTGTATGTATGTATGTATGTATGTATGTATGTATATATATATATATATATATATATATATATATATATATATATATAAAATAGAAGAAAAGAAGCGCCAAATCCTAGTGCATTACTGTGCAAACTTGATAAATTTAATGCCCAAAAATCTCAATAAAAATGAACTCACAAACATAGAACAATTAAAAGCATTTTATGAGATATACTCATGCTCCAAGGACCAGGAAAACGCTGCTTGACTGCTGTCTTGGCTCCGTCACACCTCTGGATCTGAATGCTGCCTTTGCTGTTCAGCGATAGCAGGAACTGACGTTTTTGGCACTCCGCAGTGATCTCTCCCCGGGTATACACCGACAGATGCTTTTTTGTTCCCACCGGGGACGATGGATATCGCGGACCAGCGGATGACGTCACAAAGATGGCGGAGGATACCGGACCGATTGAATTCAAAGCAGTTCTGGAGCAAGCGTTTGTGAAGGTCCACTGCACACCTTCCCTACGCGTTTCATCAGATGGACTGACTTCTTCAGGGGTATATATATATATATATATATATATGTAGCCCCGGTCTATTTTTCCCCTCTGACCACCCCCTCCGCGTGTGCTGCGCGATCGAGGGTGCCGCCGTTGCCACTGACGGACCCGCCGAGAGAACGCGAGGGTGGGGGCTGGAGCAGGGAGCTGTGCGCTGTTCCCTGAGGCGGCCGGTTGCCGGGGACGCGAGCGGCCCGTTGTTAGGGCCGCGATCGCGTTGCCGGGGTCCCGGCGGCTCGGAGAACAGGGAGCCGCCATTGCGCGATAGTTCGCGCATGCGCAGTAGCAAGCAGGCGCAGGGAAGGCCCCAGACAGGTCGCGCATGCGCAGGGCAAGTGCGCACGCGGCCCCAATGCTTTAGCAGCCTCCTGGGAACTACAACTCCCAGGAGGCATAGGGAGACAGGCACCAGGTGGCTCATAGCGGCCAATAGGGATGGAGGATTCTCAGCCCGGGAGAATAGATACATTTCGCGGGCTTTGCGAGAGGCAGTCAGGCTGAGGAGGAGGAAGGGGAAGGAAGGGTGCAGGGAACGAGTGGCTCTTGCACCAGGTAAGGTTTCCCCAAGTCCCAGGCAGGCCCCAAATCCCTGTTAGGGCAGGGGGTAACTGAAAAGGGACGGCCCTAGATAGGGAGGTCACCCTTAGGTGTGAGAGAGAGTGCAGGTTTGGCAGTGCCGCAGCGGGTAGTGCTGTGAGCACTGACAAATAGGCACAGTGTGTGCAGCGGTTGCTGAATGTGGTGGCTGCATGTTGTTGCTGCATGTGCCGGGAGATTGCAGAGACAGTGTATGTAGTGTGTGCAGCGTGTGTTGCTGTCTGCAGGCTGACTGTGTGAGCAGTGTGTCTGCTGCAGGCGCTGTTTAGTATTAGTGAGTTAGGAAGTTACAGTTAGGACTTGGACGAGCGAGGGGAGGGGGGGGCAGGTTATTAACCCCGCAGGCCCTAAGAGTTTCCCCAAGCCCCACAGGTTGCGGTACTACAGGGACAGGCCCTAGGTTAGCGTTCCTGTCACGTTAGTGTCCCTTAGATAGATAGGGAAATAGCGGCGGTTGCTGTTTCCGTAAGGCGGTTGCTGTTCCCGTGAAGCGGTTGGACCCATGTTGGGGTCCACAGAGACTGTGTTCCAGAGTGGGACCGCCCTAGCGGTCCGCACGTGCAGGAGTTCGGTTGAGGGAGTCATCGCCGACTGAGCCTTTGCGAAGACTGCTGACCCGAGCATCGGAGTGCTCGGCAGGTATCAAATATATAAGTGCACCACCGGGCCCTTAGCGTAATTAGTGACTGCGCAGTCACCCATTGACTCTCTGTAGGATTACGGGACATTCTAAGGGGTTCGTTGGACACTGGGTGGGGATTCACCGGGTGTTGGGAAAGCGTCCGGCGGGACGTTATGGTTGGTGTCTCCTCGTGCGAGGGACACAGGTTATAATGTTGTGTTATGTTTTATGTGTGTGTTAGTAAAGTGTTAGTTATTATTCCTACTGTGTATGTGTTTATTAAGTGTCCTGCGACGAACCACTCCCCCTTCGGTGGGAGCCATCGCAGGTGGAGGCGCTGCGCTGTGTAAGTATGTTATAAGTGTTACCCCAGGCTCCCAGCTAGCGGAGGCTCAGATCTCCTGGAGCCGCAGGTGTTATACAGCTACCAGTAGTCCCTTAGGTAGGGGTTCAGAAAAAGGGCTACATATATATATATATATACACACATATATATACATATATATAGCGCCAACAATGTTCACAGCGCTTTACAAAGTTATAATACAAGGTAAATAAATTACAAAAACAATGGGGATACAGCAAGTACAACTGTAAATGACAACATAAGATTGCCAACTTAACCAATACTAAGGGAACCAAGCATAATTACCTCCCCACCGTATGAGTGAGAGCTACCTGGAGAAGAAGCACAGAGTAACCATATTATTTCCCACCAGTTAATGTCTGAAGTGAAGTCTGTTTTTGTATAGTGAGCATTATCAACGGATGTGAATAAAGCTCGTTTGTACTTTAAAAGTTCCATCATTATTCTATCTTCACATCCACACCCAGCACCCCGAACCGATATGACAGACTGAGCACAGCCATGTACTGTATAGTATATGGTCAACTTTATATAAACTCCTTTAGTGCCGGGCAAGGATGATTACCATTATAATTGCTTTATAGAGCACATAATTAGATACCTTTTATATAAAGTAATAATGTAGACTTCTCAAACGTCTAAAGAAGCTGTGCATGTTTTTCTATTTATGTAATACTACACAGGAATCCTTAACCTGTTCCTTTTCATATTGATATAGGAACGAATGTCAAATAAGGGCCATTTGACCCACCCTGTCTGCCTACATTCCCTATTGTTGCAAAATCAGACTGTTCCAGATTCTATAATCTTTTCCCAGAATGTCCTAACCCCAAAGGCTTTCCTTATGTCAATGCCAAGTAATTTTTAACTTATAAATATTCATGTATGTAGATATCTTGCCCCACATTGCCCTAATTGTGTCAAGGAGTGGTTATCTGAAGTAAAAGAATGTGGTGTACATTACAGGGGTGCGCAAACTTCCTGTTCTGCGCCCCCCTGCCTGCTCTCCCCCTGTGTCGCACCCCCCTTTACCTTTTAATACGGCATCAAATGACACAGCGGGATCATGTGACGTCACTTGACCCAGTGGCATCATTTGACGCCGTGTTAATATGGCGACGCATGGCCCGAAGCCGGCTCAGTTCAGGTAAATGAGTTATAGAGGCCTCGCGCTGAAGAGCGCGTGGCCTCTGTAACCACCGTGCCCCCAAAAAAATCTTGTGCCCCTCCTGGAGGGTGTACCCCCCAGTTTGCACAACCCTGTTGTACATGATACAATAGGATATCTCAATTTGTATGTCTACTGTGGCCACTTCAGGGTCTATGTATCAAGGCAATTTGCGGGCAACGAAACAGAATCAAAGGAAAACATCCTATTGATTTCATACATACATCATAATATACATAATATACATGCTGTTCATACGGTGCAGTTATTGTGACCCATAGATGCCTCACATTTTCCTTGATACATACAGTATGACCCTTCATTTTTTCCCTATGGTTACATTTGATGTGAGATGCAAGAATAAATAGTAACATTGCACTGCATGCCAACTTGATTCATAGGTTCATATTTACTAAGACATCTGAATGTGCTTTCTAGCCTGTAAAGATGCCTTATGGCATAGCACTGCTCAGTAAATATGCACTACGCTGTTTGGGATATTTTAGTTATATTTTCTCTAGGAATAAGAAGCATTTAGAGGCAAAGAGGCTACAGATATACTCAGTATTATAAAACAGGGCAGTGTATTCATTTATATTTATTCCTTCAGAATACAAAATGCCATAACATTATATATCAACTTCTTAACCGCCCAGATACATCAAGTGGTAAGGAAAACTGGAGGTGTTATTTCCAAAAATTAGTACTTTTTGGTCAACTTGCATGCTAATTGACCAAAAAGTGACAACTTTTTGGAGATAACACCTCCGGTTTTCCTTACCACTGCTTGATGTACAGTATCAGGGCCATTAGAGGTAACTTTCAATCTGCAGCCCACACATACTTAGACTTTTTTTGTACACATCATTTTTTGCAGGCAACATTTTTTAGCAATGGCTAAATCTTGGCAGCACGTTTAAGTCAGTTCTACAGATCAAACAGACAATTGCTTACAAAAGCTATGCTAAATCAAACAGAAAAAGACACTAATGTGTGATAAGGTATTCCACACATGCTTGTAATAGTTCAAATTCACATAAATAATGTTTGTTAACCTAATAAACCATTTACTGGTGATATGAAAAAAAAAATACATCAGGGTATCACATTCCAAGCAACCGCCAATGGAAGCCAACGATGTTTCAATGAGCAAATGATAAAGATAGGCAGTTCTAAGGTGGGGTAGAAGATGTAGAAATATTTTTATTACACATTTTATTTCAGCACTTTTATGCTAAGGAATTTAATGTTTCTGCCCTAGCACGAAATAATGGATGCATTAAATTTAATGTAATGTACCTGCCCTAGCAAGAAAGAAAAGGTACCGAATTGTTCCTATTGTATACATACAGTATTTCTAACACTTATGTATATAAAGTTGGATACCGAGAGGCCAAAGTACAATGGTTGGAGGATAAAGCACCTTTACATGGACAATGATAAAAATGGAATTACGTAATTTATTTTTGGGGGGGGGGGGGGGGGGGCTTGGGGGATTGTTTAAACTGTAATATGGGTTATCTCACAGGAATCCCAAATCAAGTGCTATTGAAGTCAATGGCATTTAATTTGGGATTGCTGTGCGATAACCCTTATAAGAAATTAGTGAAAACCAATATAGGTGCTGACTTTGAAGTTCTATTTTGTTATATCAACTTTTCTCTCGTGTTTATATATTTCCCACCTTTGTAGAGATGTTCTTATTAGACCGTGGAAGTTATTTATAAAACTCTTCCATCTTCAACATACTGTAGGACCTCCCCCACCCACACACAAGATGTAACAAATAAATACAAATTATATACTCAGCCTTACAAATGGAATATTTCACGTAAAATGGACGCATGGAAATCACAAATGATATTACGCTTGTATGTCTCAGTGTGCACCATTTTTTTCATATTATGCACCTTAAAGCAGAAATACAGGTTTCATGTATTACGTTTTTTTTAATCTGTTTTTTTTTTTTTAATTTTGTTACAGGATTGAAGCAGGGGCTCTCTGGAGTTGAACTGTGTTCATTTCAGCTCCGGGGATCTCATTCTTCCTGAGATACTTACCACCATAGGGGGTGCCGGTATCTATGCAGCAAGGGAACTTGTGTGCCTAATGAAATGGCAGCCTTTAAATGTCCCGCGTCACACACACAGGTCAACAGGAAGCTGTGATGTCATCCCTTGCGGATTTCTACTGGCCCTCATGACGAGTACCTTTAAACGCCACAGAGATACTTGAGGTAAGTATCTCTGGAAGCAGGGGGCCACAGAGCTGAAATTAATGGGGTTCAGCTCCGGAGACCCCCTGCTTCATTCCTATAATAATAATAATTAAAAAAAAACATAAAATGAAACCTGTATTGCGCTTTTAAACTTCTAAAATAGTTTTCATGAGGTATATTGGCACACACAAGCTTTGTTTATATTGTTAGTGCAGAATGAAGTAGCTACAGTATGTATCAACCAACATTTGACGCATCACAGATGTTTTAGTGTGTAGGGTAAGAAATATATATTATTTTCACAATATGGCACCAATTATTAATAACATTACACTAATTATTGATATTTACTAATACTAGTTACAAAAAAAAATACACATAGCAGTTTTTAATTTAAATTGTATCAATAAGGCATTCAAAATACTGCAATGCAGTAACATTAATTTCAAACCACAATTGCGCATCATACAGTATGTATATAAACCCCTAACGACCACCACACGTCTCATACGCAGGTCATGAAGGTTTGTACTACTTTTTTTTAGTGCTAACATGTTGACACTCTCCAATGTGCGGCTGTCCCCTTGGCTCTCATGGGGTAAATCTAAATACCAGCTTAGATGATAAGTGAAGTTATGGTTTAATCATATATTTCAATTGAATAGAAAACAGAAACACTGCTTGCATTACACCATTATTGTTGTGCACAAAGCGTTTAATATTTTGCTGTTAAACTTTGACTCAGTGCGACATCTAGTGGCAACAGTGGGCAATGCAAAGAGATTGCAGGAAAACATTTTCACATTATTCTTTCATGTGTGTAACGGTGTTTCCCCCACCCGGTGGGAGTTTTGTCCATAACTACGGTGTATGGTGCATATACCTGCTGGTAACAGGAGGGCTGAGTCGTCCGCCGATGGTAGTGGGGACACAGGACCAGGCTTCTGGGGTTCATACCCCACATATCTCTTTAGCAGTGCAGCGCCTCCATCTGCCGTAGGCTCCAGGAGCTGAAGGTGATCTCCCATGGTAGAATTTATTACCTCTCCCCCCAGTAAGGTCACGCACCAGGCAGGAGGTATATAACAACCGAAACGGTTTATTGTCTTCAGTTACATGGCAGGCTTCTGCCCGATGCAGTACTCTCAGATCTCACTGAAGGATGGTCCCTAGACCATCACTACAAGGCAAGGGCACCCGCAGCCATCCTAGCTCTTCCCTACATCCCTAGCAGAGGCAGGGGTATGGTCCACACTCACTCTCCCCAGGAGGGAAGAGCAAAGGGAAGTCCCCAATCTCAGGCCCCCAGTTGTGTGACCTGCCTTCCTCAGTGGGGGAAGGACACAACTAAATTTTGGGCGGTCCTGCCTTTAAGTACTGCCAGGAGGAGGGCACCAGGTCTGGCTCATGATTGGTCATGCCTAGGCCTGATGTCACTGCCTTCTGCTGTCACTCAAATGCAGCTCCTCAGAGGGGGAAAACCCCATAGCAACAACTGGTTTACTGCCAGCCCAAGGGCAGAATAGTAGTCATCAGGTGACCTGGCTACACATGCATTATAAAATAATGTGTACTCTACATGGGTGCTGAAAATAATAGGGCAAGGGGTGCTGGAGTCACGCCAGGATTTCAGTATGGAGTGTGACCACCCCTCATTTTCTTTTCAACCTATGACTTTGCCATCTCTTTATACAGTCTATTTTCTGTCAAAACCATCACAGTAAGTTGAACAAACCAAAGAGGTTTGCCGGGAATGTCACGTGTGAGGCAGTGGTGGGAGAGCACACTGGGCACTCAAAGAACCTCCTAAGATACAATATATCTCATGATAGTCCTAAGTAAAGATGGGCGAATCCGTCCAAAACCATTTCCCAGATTTTCGCTGATGTTATCCCCAAAACCCGTTTCGCTGTGTAGAATCCACAAACGGATTTGGTCTGTTTTAATATATGTGGATTCATCAAAATTTTCCATTGCACACAAACTGTGGATGGATTTATAGAATCCACGGGTTGCGGAATCCACGCAGTGTATTGGTAATAGTAAAAACAAAATACACAAAAAGCGAATCGCCCTTTTTGACATTGATCCGCTGAAATCCATGGACTGAAGGAACCGGCCGATCCGCTGCAGATCCAAATTCACAAACAAAATTACCCTTCTCTAGACCTAAGTATGGATCCACAGTGCAGCCCACAATCTGCCCAGAAGATAGTTCTCGAAACTTAATTGTGTTCAGTACATGGTCATTAATCAATAATATATTAGAACAATTATTTGTAGAAATATTTTATTTCACAGGGTAAACCATTTGAAGGCAAAGCATTCTCCCCCTTTTCTACTTGGTCCTATGACAGAGAGGTGGTGGGACAAACAGACGGTTGACATTTGTTCTGTTTTTCACAGCACAAAATTAATATTTTCTTAATTTGCGCAGAAACCAAAAACAATGTTTTAAATTAAAGAATTATTAAAGGATTAGTGAAACATATTTAAGATAAATAAAAATGTTCATGTGCAGTATATTGGGCCACCCCTTTAAGTGATGGCAAGGTTGAAAGAAACTATAAAAGTGCATTTTTGTAAGACATTACCAGTACTAAAAGCTACAAAATGTATCAGTTAACATAGAACAGTCCCAGGTAACAGATCTGTAGTCAAATACAAAAAAGTAAGGGATAATCGTAGCCAGCATAAGATTGCTAAAATCATTATAACTATATTGAAAATACAAAATATAATCACCTATATATGGTATATAGTAGCCCTCTACTTTATTGTATTGTAAGGCTGCGCTCCCGCTAGCGCAGGGCCTATAGATATATAAAGATATAGAGATATGTAAGCCCCGCTCACGCTGTGTACGCGCGCTCGTGCGTGGGCACACACGCTCACTTGTGCTCGGCGCTTAGATAAACAAAAAAAATTATACTTACATGCGCGCTCAGCTACCCGCAATGTCCCCCCGCGTGCGCATACATGCAGGACACCCGGCGCTCATGCTTGGAGCGCTCTCCAAGCATGAGCGCGTCCAGCGCCAGCGTGGACTCAGCCTAAGAGTGATCATTATTACTGGTCTTTTGGTTTTGATTCTAAATATATTATTGTGTTTTTATTTGGTTATAAAACTTTTTCGTGTTTTGGACTTTGCAAAGCTCAATTGGTTTTGGTTTGGATTTTTGATATTTTTTTTTGATAAAAAAACCCCAAACAACAAAGTATAATGGAAAATGCTAAAATAACCAGAAGGCGTAAAAAAACCTCTAAATAATTAAGAAACCATAAAAACAATTAGGGAACAAAAATAATGTAACTGAAAAATATAAAATCATTCCTAAAAGACAATTTTGTAGATGTGACTACATGTGTCAGAAAACAAGAGACAGGTCAGATAGAGATATATTTATTCCAACATATAATACACTCAATACTGAAATATAACATATCTCAACTGAAATGGATTGACTGATATAGTGGTACAGAGTAGACACAGCTCAGATGGTGGTAACCCTATGCCAAGTTAATATATACTAAGGATGGGCACTGTCACTAATTTTGGTTTTAGATTTTTACAAAATGATGTCAAAATCGAGAAATAAGCAAGAACAGGCTTAAACTAAGTACAGATCAACCCCGTTATAACGTGATCCGTTACAACGCGAATCCACTTTTAACGCGATACAAGCGTGGCTCCCAATTTTCATATTTATGAATACTTTACAACACGATTATTGGTATCTTAAATACTTTATTGTACAATGCATACAATTGTACATTATTTCTAATGCGATCCACTTATAACCCGATGTGATTCTTTGGACCCCAAGCACAGTGTTATAAGGGGGTTGAGCTGTATACAATCAAAAAAACAAAATGAGTAAGTTAAATAATATACAATTTTAACTTGAAATAATCTAAAAATATCTCAATATCTCTATATACCCAACACAGGTAACCTATTACTATCATCGTTTATTTGTAAAGCGCCAATATATTTCACACATGGTACAGTGGGGGGTACAGAGTGACAATTGCATAAACAGAATGACATACAAATAAGGACAACCAAGAGGAAAATGATACACAAGGGAATGAGGGTCCTGCTCCCTAGAGGTTACAATCTAGAGGGAATAAGGGGCAAAGCTAAACAAAAGGTAAAGTGTCTGCTCATTGTGGGATGGGGTATGCCTCAGGATGGGGTATGGTCCAGCTGCGCAGCTGGTCCCTTTAAAATGTGGGAGTGTGGATATTAGGGCGTGTTAGATAGAGTCAAGTTTGGTTAAGTCACACAGCTGGTACCAATGGGGTCAGGGGGAGGAGGTGAATGTTAGGGTATGCCAGATAGGCTTTCTTAAAAATATGAGTTTTCAGAGAGTTTTTAAACGTCTGAAAGCTGGAGGTGTCTGATGGTACATGGTAGTAAATTCCAGAAAGAGGGTGAAAACTGTTGAAGTCTTGTAGGCAGAAGTGAGAGGAAGTAATAAGTCAAGAGGAAAGGCGGATGTTGTGGGCAGAACGGAGGGGGCATTTAGGGTGTATTGGAGACTAGTGCTGAGATGTAATAGGGGGCAACATTGTTGAGAACTTTTCAAGTCAGAGATAGGGTTTTAAATATAATTGTAGGAGGATATGGGAAGCCAGTGAGTATGGAAGCAGCATTTTGGATGGAGTGTAGTTGGGACTGTGATAATGCTGATATCTATATACCAACCCTAGTATAGCCAAGACAGGTAATGTACAGTGTCACTCAAACAGAATTGATTCAAAATCCAACTGGAACTGAATTGACTGGTACACGGGTAGAGAATAGAGACAGGTCAGATAGTTATATCATTATGGGGGAAACCAACCAAGTATACTATTTATATACCAAACACCAATAATATACAGAGTCAAACTCATGGGTCAGTGTAAAATGATGGAATATTATCTGTTCCTGTATCTTTTCTCTTTGCCCCTCTGCAGCCTGCTGCCTCTCTCTCTCTCTGCCCCTCTGCTGTATGTCTCTCACTGCCCTTCGGCTCTGTGTTTCCCTTAAATCCCCACGTGCCAGCTTACCCTTCTCTGGCCAATGTTGACATGTAATGGCAGCAGTGGAAAAGAGTTAAATGTATAAGATATGAGCCCAAGCGAGAATCCAAAATTATGGACCATGTCTTCCGTTGCCAGAAAGAATACATGAAATAAAACAATCTAATGGCCCCTAACCCCTTAATCACCTTAGCCGCTAGCCAACTGGGAGGTTTAACCACCCACCCCGGACCCACCATACCTACCCTGTACCCATTGATTGGCATAGTGCTACATCATACACATATAATATGGGCATGATAAGCCACTATAGCACTCAATGGTCACCCTAAAAAGCATGAATACCAAAATTAAACAATAATCAAACATATACACAAGCACATTAACACCACAATTCAATCAATAAAAACACTAGCCAACAAATGAAAGAAATACAAGCACTAGCCAACCAATTAAATAAATACAAGCACTAACAAAAAAAACAATTAATTAATTTTAACCAGTAGCCAACAAATCAATTAATTAATATAACCACTATCCAACACATCATTTAAAAGCAGGAGCCAACACAATAAATAATTAAATAAAAACGCTAATCAATAGAAAAAACAAAATACAAAACAAGCCAGAAAAATGACAAACAATGACATCCACAGAATAAACAGAAATAGAAAAAATAACACTCAATACAAAGCATGCACATGGTACAGCAACCAATGGGATTGTCTTCAATCCTATTGTCTCTAATACCATGTGATATGGCCATGGGGTTTGAAGGATATGGCTTACCTCCCTTGGAGATGACGTCACATCCTTCATAAAAAAAAAAAAAAAGAGACGGGCACATGATACAGCGTCCAATCAGATTGGAGCTGTACCATCTGACCAGAAAATGTGACGTCAGAGGCCCTATATAAGGCCTTGACGTCTCATTTGAGCTCAAGAAGCCAAAGAGTCAACATCGTGTTGTGGATTTACCATTGGGTTTTGGATTAACAGATGAAGAAAGAAGATAAAGAAAAGAAAGAAATAATCACAGATTAAGAAAGAAGAAGCTGATAGAAGATAAAAAAAAGAGGAATTTGGCTACCTGGTCCGGATTGTCAAGGTGGATGGCGTCGGATTGAGTTGGATGACGTCGCAGTATGAGAGCTTCCTGATACCCCTTGATTTGGAGGGCCAACGCTTCTAAAGGTAAGTTAAATATGTATGTAAATTAATTTTTTTCAGGTTTTTGGATTGTATATTTTTTTATTTTATGTTTTTCGTTGCCCATTGACTGATAATGTATTAATCTGTGCCCCTTTGGCAACTCAGTATTTTTATTTATTGAATTGTGGTGTTTAAGTGCTTGTGTTTGATTATTTTTTAATTTTGGCCTTCATGCTTTTTGATTAGGGTTACCATTGAGTGCTATAGTGGCTTATCATGCCCATATTATATGGGTACATTGTACCACTGACAATCAATGGGTAAAGTGTGAGTATAGTGGGTCAGGGGTGTGTGGTTAGGCCTCCAGGGTGGGTAGCGAGGGAAGGGGGTTAACCCCTTAATTACTGTAGCGGTTATTAACTGCTACGGTAATTAAGAGGTTAGGGGCCATTAGATTGTATTTTTGTATGTATTCTTTCTGGCAAAGGAGGACATGGTCCTGCAGTATGCTGACAAGTATGCCCTTCATGATGGCATGGGTAAGTAGAATGGTTATTATTACCTTTATTTATGCTGACTGGCTAATGTTTGATTTAATAATGGGCAAATGAGCTGTTATCCATATCTGGATAATAGTTATTTTGCCCATTACTGTACTGCATGTGTTTGTGGGGGGGAGGTGTATTTATTGAAATGTATGCCATATTTATTTTTTTAACAACAGGCTTGGTACTGCAGGCCAGTGGGGACCACCCAAGGACCCCTGGACACCCACGGGGACCATCTGAGGGCCCCCAAACACCCGTGGAACCATCCGAGGGCCCCAAACACTAGTGGGGAGAACAGAGGGCCCCCAACACTCGCGGGGACCACTCAGGGACCCCTTGTAGGGCCCCAGAAACCTGCGGGGACAACCTGGAGGCCCCATGGACACTCGTGGGGACCACCCGAGGGCCCACAGACACCCGTGGGGACCACCTGAGGACCCCTGGACCGCCCTGGGACCAATAGAGGGCCCACAGACACCCGTGAGGACCACCCAGGGACACCCACCGGCCTCTGTGATCAATACTTTTTTTAAATAAATAAATAATGGTTTTATGTGGGGGTACAGGGGGTGGGTGGGTTGTGTATTGTTGGTTATTACATATTGTAATGTTTATTGGGGGCAAAGGGGGTGAATGAAGGGCCATGTACCCACTTCAATCACCCTCTCTGCCCTCAATAAAGCTACTATAGTGCCTTAACACCTTCATAGCCTTAGCGGATATCCGCTAAGGTAACAAAGCTGCTTTAATATAATTTTTTATTATTAGTGTATATGAGCAGGGGGTCTCCGGAGTAGAACCGTGTTGATTTGACGTCCAGGGACCCCCTGCTTCCCGAGATACAGGCCCCGATATGGGGTGCCGGTTTCTCCTATACATTGAAATGTCCCGCGTCACATGACTGTGGGAATCTAGAGGGTCCCTGAACCACAAATCAACGCGGTTCTGCTCCAGAGACCCCCTGCATATGGGGGTCTAGTAGTAAAATTTCGGGCGAGATTTGCTCATTTAGAGGCGTCTCTCTGCGGCAGAAAGAACTCGCCGGGTGAGCCCTTTTCAGAGTCTCGATCATCTCGTTGCCGGCTACTCGCCATTTTTGCAAATGTTGCTATCACTGGTATTCGGGGGTTTCTGTATACCATGATAGTAACGCTGTAAAAAAATAGCGATTTAAAAACCCTGGCGATTTTTTCTATCGGAGCTTAGTGCATAGGCCCCAAAGTGAGATTCGCACCGAAATGGGTGAGGTCTGATATGCACATATCAAGCGCTGCAGAGCTAAGCGGTAAATAGAAGTGACCTAGTGCTTGCGTTTGTAGTAGGAGAGCCTGTATCAAGTGCAATTACCAGCATCTTGTATTTTAGCAGTAGACATCCCATATGACTGATGTATCAAGGCATATTTCCCTAATTTTGCCCGTGTGAATCAGCTGTGTTATTTAATACAGAAATATCCTCTTTAATATTATTTGAACTAGCAGGTCCATCAGAGTAAAAATAAAAACAATATTGCCACATGCAATGTGATATCATCGGGACATCTCCTAAGGTTGAACCACACATCTTTCAGCTCTGAGCAATCCACAGATCTAAAGATGTGTAATGATTAATTAGGCAGTACAAAAATGCATAATGGTTCCCATGTCATTCAAATAAGAGCTGCAACATTAACTCCTGACATTGTGTTTTTCTCATCTTCCAGTAAGCCTAACCTTGGCAGCCAAGAATACTTGTAAGGGAGATTAAAATGCAAATAAACCACAGGGGGACCATTGGGAGTTATATTTCTGCTTTAAGAAATGTCAACACCTACATTTGTAACGTGATTTCCTTACATCAACAACCATGAATCTGAGGGGGGACTGGAATTCCAAAAATAAAAAACAGGACACAATAAAAAATTATTTATAAAACAAATTACATCACTTAAAAATAAATATTATAATGGTATTTGTTTAATAGCATCCCCAATTATGCTGTATTATTGATGTATTTCTCTCTCTCTCCTCCTCCTTCCATTCTCTCTCCTCTCTGCCCCATACTCTCTCTCCTTTTTTTGTCATCCTCTTTCCTCTTTCTTTCCCTCTCCCCCCTCCCCCCTCCCCACCACACACTTACCCCCCCCACACACACACTTACTTACCCTCTTCCCCCTCACACTTAAACTTACTCCCCCTAACACACCTACACACATTTAACCCTTCACACACTCACTTCCCCCACCCACAAACACACGCTTACTTACATACTCACACACACACTTATGAACACACTCCCCAACACATGCACACACACACTTATGACCTACGCAATGCATGCTCACTTGCACACACCCACCCACACACACACACTTACACCACCCCCTCACACACACACACACATCATCCCATACACACACTCCCCCGACACACAGATGAACCTACACACACACACACACACACACACACACACACACTTACAACCCCCGTCACCCCCTCACACACACCCACAACCCCCCACCCTTCAGACCCACCCACACACATTTGCACACCCCCCCCACACACACACTTACATACAAACTCACACACACACACTTACTACCCATGCGCATGCATGCTTATACACATACTTACACCCCCCAAATACACTTACTTACCCACATACACACTTACTTACACACTCACACACACTAACACTTACCCCAACACACTTACCACAAACTTGATTACCCACACTCATGCACACTCTCTGCTCAAAACCAGAATATTAAAGAGATTATTGGGACACCGGGACAGTAACTTAAAAATCGAGACTTCTTGTCACCTTATTTAAAACTCCTTGACCATGTTTTGTTTAAAAGAAAAGATAATTAGAAGCTAGTTTTGGCACAAGAAGTGGTATTTCCAGGGGTACTGGGGTGGCATCTAGGATGGTACTTGGTGACTAAACAAACTAAACAAAGTAATATGGTCTCATAACCGTCGTACATACTACTTTCTCACCCTTGTCTAAAGCATTGCAAACTTTTGCAACTCCACGTTTGCATACACTGGTGCCCTTTATAAGAAAACCAATAATAAAGAATATTTATTCACTGCAGGTATTAACTCATTTTCTCTCTGAGAGATTTGCAGTGCATTTCCTGAGAATTCATTTCTAGGCTTTGCTTAATGAAGTAACAGCATGATGTTTCATTATCTTTACTGACTGCAGACATCCAAATAGCTTTTGGGGTCTTACACCCCTGCCTCGCGTATAGTCTTGTCTATAACCACAGGCAGAACATTTTTTTAACGTTCAGCAAGTCATTTAATTGTGAAGTTCTCTATCTTATCTTGGAGGAATATTAATGGCATCTCTCTGAACATGCCATATCCTCATCTAGTTATTCCTTAAGTGCAGGCTCCTTAAATAATACCGTATTTCCTCGATTCTAAGACGCACTTTTTTTCCCTTTTTCACATGGCTGAAATAGGGACTGCATCTTAGAATCGATGTACTAAAAAAAACCCCAAAAAAACCTGCTAGGGGGCGCTGCAGCTTTCAGCGTTTTACCAAAAGGCGCGTTAGCCGGCTGCTTGAACCACGGCCCCCCGCCCGCTCTCCCCCCTGTGACTCTCAGTTGATGTTGCTTGCTTGCGAGCCCTCACTCCCCCCTCTGCGGCCCACAGCGGTGCGGCGGCACCACGAGCCATCTGCCCGCCCTCCCTGCTACTCACAGCGGTGTGGTGGGGCGGCACGAGCCCTCCACCGCCCCCCCTGCTACTCACAGCGGTGCAGCGGCAGCACCACGACCCCTCCACACACACCCCCACCCCCGCTACTCATAGCGGTGCGGCGGCACCACGACCACTCCACCACCCCCCTCTGCTACTTACAGCTGCAGCTGCCAGCCCCACGAGCCCACCGCCCCCTGTCTCTGTGTGTGTGTGTCTCTGTGTGTCTCTGTCACTCTGTGTGTGTCTCCCTCCCCCCTGCCCTCCATTCTCTCCTTCCCCCTGCCCTCCATTCTCTCCATTCCCTCCCCTCCTTCCCCCCTATCCCCCCTTCCCCCCACCCATTCTCTCTGCCTCTGCTCATCCGACTCTCTCTGCCTCTCTCTCTGCTCATCCGACTCTCTCTGCCTCTGCTCATCCGACTCTCTCTGCCTCTGCTCATCCGACTCTCTCTGCCTGCCTCTCTCTCTCTGCCTCTGCTCTTCTGACTCTCTGCCTGCCTCTCTCTCTGCCTGCCTCTGCTCATCCGACTCTCTCTGCCTGCCTCTCTCTCTGCCTGCCTCTCTCTCTGCCTGCCTCTCTGCCTCTCTCTCGCTCTCTGCCTCTCTCTCTCTCTCTCTCTCTGCCTCTCTCTCTGCCTCTCTCTCTCTCTCTCTCTCTCTCTCTCTGCCTCTCTCTCTCTCTGCCTCTCTCTCTCTCTCTCTCTCTCTGCCTCTCTCTCTCTCTGCCTCTCTCTCTCTCTGCCTCTCTCTCTCTCTGCCTCTCTCTCTCTCTCTCATGTATTCTACTGTCTGCTAGTTTAAATAAAAAATTCTGCACATTTAATACAATGGGGTTTTTTCCCCCAATTTTTTTTAATTAAGTTTTAGAATCGATGGCATCTTAGAATCGAGGAAATAGGGTAGTTGTATTTCTTATGCAGTATTGACTGTGTATACATTGCTATTCATAGTATAATTCAGGGGTGCGCAAAGTGGGGGTCGTGCCACCTAGAGGGCTCAAAATTATTTTTGGGGGGATTCGGACTTCACCTACCTTTCCTCGGCGCCGTGTCACCATAGCAACGCGCGTCAAATGAAGCCCCATGACGTCACGTGACCCAGCGCGTCATTTGACGCTGGATATTGGGTAAGGGGGGGGGCGCGAGCATAGGGGCTGGCAGGCAGGGGGGGGCACAGCACAGAAAGTTTGCACGCCCCTGGAATTCATAACATCATGGTATATTCTTCCAATGTACACATTGTTTTTCCATCATTCATTTATTCAATAATGCATTCATTCATTTAAAATTGTATCTGCACATGGAACAATGCATGTGTTCCCTTTTCCCCCTAACTAGTTAAATGCTCAATTGCCCCATTACCTGGTGGCCATAGCACCCCACATGCATTCAGGTGTTTCAATCCTACACACAAAACACCAATACACAATTGTCAGTGAACATGGAAACTTGTTATTCATAACCTTATACATAAGCTAAGAAGACCTTGGCAGTATCACATAAAAGTAGAATTTGTACAAACGTGTATGCCAGGTACCAGTTGTACCAGCTTGGTGGACTAATCCACATTCCATGAGAACACCGCTACACCCTGCCATTCACCAGTGAGTATTTGCACTGAATCAACCTCCATGAGAGGAAAGCAAAAAACTCAACCACCAAGCATGGGCTGTATCATCCCCTGTCCCATA
The DNA here is from genome assembly GCF_040206685.1 of Ascaphus truei. Classification (NCBI taxonomy): domain Eukaryota; kingdom Metazoa; phylum Chordata; class Amphibia; order Anura; family Ascaphidae; genus Ascaphus; species Ascaphus truei. Next base: position 244,246,000 of record NC_134487.1, on the reverse strand, counting down.
ATGAAAGGATACCACTACATCCTGCCACACACAATTGAGTATTAGAGCTGCCTCTCCCTCAAAGGAAAGACAGCACAAAACTCTGCTACTAAGCACGGGCTGTAGCACCACCTCTCTGTCCATGAGAGGACACCACTACACCCTATGATGGATAGTTGTATTGCTTCCCCCAATCCACCAAGTGGAAATAGGGGGGAACAGGTGCCTTCCTCCCCTGCTGAACTGATTTTCAGTGCATTTGTCTGCAAGGTCCTTCTGCCACCACTAAGCCCATTGAATGCCTTCAATTGGGCTTGTCCCCCATCAAAAAAAATGAATGTCCTCCAATAACCCACAACTAGAGACAACCAAACCCCCAAATCATTGTTTTATTGCTACTATACAATAACTTTTTTCTCCTGTCACAACCAGACCATCAGTCATGCTGAAGTGTTTTACTATGTTTACTTTGTTCTCCAGCATACAAAAATCATATATTTACACCCTCTAAGGCAGGGGTGCACAAACTTTGTGCACTGTCCCCCCCTGCCTGCAAGCCCCTGTACTTGCGCCCCTTACCTAAAATCTGGTGTCAAATGATGTGTGGCGCCACGGGACCCGCGGAATCATTTGACGCGTGTTGCCATGGCAATGCGTTACCTTTTTTGTGCTACTGAAAGAACTAAGTTGTTTTGCCATTAGCTTTATGTTAATATACATACTGTAGGTTCTATCTCTCTCATACAAGTAGCCGAATACTTATAGAAACGTCAGGATCACATCAGAGAGCTGATTAACTAGATATCATGAAGTATGGATTCTTAAACCATAATCCTAGTCTTAAAGCTGCAGACCAAGCAATATCCTACATGTATGGTTTTTTTGTAAATCAGTTCTATGCTATGAGAAAATACTTGAACCCTGAAACCCTAAATTACATTTTGTATATATTATAATGTAACAAGCATTTTTTATTTCTATAGCAAATATTTACAAAGTCACATCCCCTTCCTCTTCTGAAACATGCTCTGGCACACCCCTTTTTGAGCCCTGCCTTCTTTCTAGCAGTGCACCAATTGTATCTAGTGACTGCCTGGTCACATGATCTTCCCCACAGAACTTTGCATGTTTGGTCCTCTTATGCTGCACTGACAGCCATTTAGTGAACTCCCGAGACAAATCTTTGCCGACCAAACACAGGAGAATGGATCGATCAGCAACTTAGCTAATTAACTTATCATTGCGTAGATTGTATTGATGCACATATTAAAGGGGGATACAACAACAGGGCAGCCAGGCCAATGTTCCAGACGGTACTCTTTTGATCCATTGGAACATTGGCCTGGCTGCCCTGTTGTTGTATCCCCCTTTTCAGACTATATATGGTCAGGGGACCACTCAGCTATACTGCTGCGAGTGCGGGCAGCTTGGAGGACTTCCATTGTCGGCTCTTCTGCCGGTGATGTCATCCTAGAGCGATGAGACCAGCGGGTCTGTGCTCGGAGGGGAGGTGAACGTGGTGGCGGAGCCCTGATGCTGGGAGCATACCACAGAGTCTCTTCATACAGTCTGACACAGAGGGAGCCACTCGGTGTTCACCTTGTTGTGTGTACCTTGCTGATTTGTCATCTGCCCTGTCGTGAGTAGGGTCCAATTTTACACCCACTGGATTAGAGCTCCTTAGCCTCTGTTTCTTTGCTTATCTGACAATTGTTTGTCTTTTATTTGTATATTTTATTAAATAGTACTAACCATTTGAGCTATTCTGTGTTTGTTGTTCCATGTCAAGTTTTTATGTTTTTGTCCAGTTTTTTCATTTAATTTTTTATGTCCTTTGTGATGTTAGTTTATTCATTTAGCAGTGTTGCACTAGGATTGCTTTTTGTGTTTGCTTCCACATGTTGTGAAACATCACTCAAGATTCCTCTGGACCCTAATTGAATATTCAGGTCTGGACTATTTGGTCAGAGTTCATTATATATATATTTTCCACAGATATGTATTTTTCAGGCGCCGGTTTATTTTTGTTGTCTTTTCACTTGTTGTAGATCTGTATCTGTCTTCTTTTCCTGGCAGGCTACCTTTGTATACTAAATATGTTTTTGGTAATCACTTTAGTGTTATATTTCACTTATTTATTCATTAGAATTAGCGCTATATACACATTATTTTTGTATTTTATACATATGATCTACGTCAGACTCTATTTTATTTAGAAGCCCCCCTTATCATGTACCAAAACAAAATCAATCTCAGTAAAACAAATAACAAAAAAATAGAAAAAGTGCTATTTCTCCTGCAATATTACAAAGATACGCCCTTTCCTCTGTTGCTCGACTGCTAAAACTCTGACACAGGCCCTCATTCTCTCCCGTCTCAATTATTGTAACCTCCTGCTGTCTGGCCTTCCTGCCTCTTACCTGTCTCCCCTACAATCTATCCTAAACGTTGTTGCCAGAATCACTTTACTCTTTTCTAAATCTGTCTCTGCGTCTCTCCTGCTGAAATCCCTCTTCTGGCTTCCTATCAAATCCCGTATCACACACTAAATTCTCCTCCTCACTTTTAAAGCTTTATACTCTTCTGCTCTTCCTTACATCTCAGCCCTAATTTCTTGCTATACACCATCCCAACTCTTGTGTTCTGCTCAAGGATGTCTTCTCTCTAACCCCTTTTGTATCTAAAGCCCTCTCGCGCCTTAAACCTTTCTCACTGACTGCCCCACACCTCTGGAATGCCCTTCCCCTCAATAACCAATTTGCACCCTCACTATCTACCATTAAGACCCAGCTTAAAACACACCTGTTTGGGGTGTGTGGCCCAGCTGCTGAATAGAGTTGACGTGTGGCTCCTGACCTCTGAGCCATAGAGCTATAATAAGTGATTTCTATCCCTCTATCACCATGGGGAAACATCCCCAAACATAAAATATGAGTGGCCCGGGTACGGTGGACAATTATAAAAATATAAAATCCAGAAGAGAAGGGGTGAATTGCTCACCCAGCACCCACTGGGAGCCGGGACAACAGAAACCAAGATGCTGCCAACATGCGCCTGATAATGTGTCTCGGCAGGAGCATAAAATATTAATATTGCTCTAGCTACAGACTCATTCCCTTATTAAATACGGATCTAAAAATATATGCAAAAATTTTGGCCACCAGACTGAACAATATTCTCCCTAGACTAATTCATCTGGATCAGGTGGGTTTTATCTTAGGCAGGCAAGCCCATGACAATACTAGGAGGACGGTGAATCTTATACATGTGGTGAAACAAACAGTATGTCCATCCCTTTCACTCTCACTAGACGCAGGAAAAGCGTTTGATAGATTGGCAGTTTATGACGTCTACGCTTTCGCAGATGGGATTCACAAAAAAAAATTCTAAATAGTAAAAATACGTTATACTTTGCCCCAACAGCTATAGTGAAGTCCAATCATTCTTTGTCTGGCCCTTTCCCAATATTAAACGGAACTAGACAGGGTTTTCTGCTATCCCCTTTGCTGTTTGCCTTGGCCATAGAACTATTAGCCTGTCGAATAAGAATGAATTTCAACATTTCTGGTATTTTTGTTGAAAAGAAGGAATTCAAGATTGCCCTTTTTACAGATTTATTTATTTATAAAATGTTTTACCAGGAAGTAATACATTGAGAGTTACCTCTCGTTTTCAAGTATGTCCTGGGCATAGAGTTAAGACAAATAATACATGGTTACAAATACAGTTACATAAATTAACAGGGTATACATTATATACAAGACATTGCATGCACAGTTACAGATAATATATATTATAGGTGTATGTAACAGTTACAGACTATTTAAATGTGAGACAGCCTTAGTTTTGAAAGAACTTAAACTGGTGGTGGATGTGAGAGTCTCCATATTATTATTATTGGATGTGAGAGCCTCTATATATTATTGATGCTTTCAAACTCTCTCCCTAATATTTTTCACACGTTATCGGAATTTAGTTCTCTCTCAGGATACAAAATTAATAATACTAAATCCTTGGCCCTAAGTATATATCTCCCTAAAGAAATGGTAACATTACTCAAACTAAATTTTGATTTTAAATGGAATCCAAATCATATTAAATATTTAGGTGTCCAAATAAATAAAGATTATTCTACACTATACACTACAAATTTTAGACCATTTTTCAATCAAATAACAAAAGATCTGCCACCTGGAACCCACATATAATATCCTGGTTTGGGAGGATTGCAACTATTAAAATGAATATTCTAACAAAACACCTCTATCTTTTCCAAACTCTCCCAGTTAAAATCTGCCACAAAGATCTAAATAATATACAAAAGAAAATATTGAAATTTGTATGGCAAAATAGATGCCCCAGAGTCCGCAAAAACATTCTCTATAAATCTAAATCAGAAGGAGGTTTAGCTCTCCCGAATTTACAAAAATACTATAGAGCAGCCCAATTGGGGCAATTAATTAGTTGGCATGCAAACCCAAGGGATAAATGATAGGTAGAGCTAGAGAATTTGATTTGCTCACCATTTGAAATTAAGAATCTCCTTTGGCTCAACAGAAAATCTAGACCAGATGAGACATACAGGAATCCAGTGATATATTTTGCCTGTAATCTCTGGGACTCTCTTAAATTTCAGTTAACTAGCCACCCCTCCTCCATGCAACCTCTGTTTATGGACCCCTCCCTTCATTTTTATATGGGTAACCAACAAGCCAACCCTTGGACTCAAAAAGGAGTCTTATGAGTCAATCATATTCTTATTAATGGGAAGTTCCCCTCCTTTGCATCATTACAAACTAATCATGATATTCCCTCCTCTAATTTTTTTAGATTTGTTTAGATCAGACATTATATCCAGTCTATCTACAAGGCAAATAGATCTCACGATCTTACTTTGTTTGAGGATTGGTGTTTACAACAGTCCCTAACAAAGGATATTATCTCCATGTTACATTATATCATAACCTGACTACCATTAAGAGCAACCAAACTCCTGATAAATATATGATCTCCTGGGAGAAAGATTTAAACATCGATTTAGATCTGGATATATGATCTGGATATATGGCAACATATATAGAAGGCTGCCTCTAAAAACTCATTGTGTGTTGTGATCAAGGAGACTATCTATAAACTAATATTCAATGGTACATGACTCCTACCAGGTTACACTCTTTTTTCCCAGGTGTCTCTCTGTTATGTTGGCGTGGTTGTGGTGAAATTGGGAATATACTGCACATATTCTGGTCATGCTCTAAAATACAATCACTATAGAGGGAAGTGTTTGCCCTGATATATAGGATCTTGGGAGTCAATGTTCCCCATGATCCACTATATATATGGCTAGGCAAACCAATGGACAACCAAAACAAAAAAGAAGCCAAAATGATTTCCCAAATTTGAAATGTCACTAGGTGCACTATCGCCAAGAATTGGAAACAAGCTGCCCCTCAATCTCTACACCAAATAAACAACAACATTTGGCAAATACTATATATGGAAAAATTATCTTCCTATCTAATTGGCTCTATCTCACAATTCTCAGTGACCTGGGCCCCTTGGTTCCAACATGCTGGTATATCACCATATTTAGATTAAACACTTTCTGAACGTTGTGATCTAAGTCTGTACGTTCTTCCTACCTACCAATTAGATTGTAAGCTCTTCGGGGCAGGGTCTCCTTTTCCTAAATGTCACTTTTATGTCTGAAGCACTTCTCCCCTTTATGTGTTATTTATATTATTTGTTATTTATATGATTGTCACATGTATTACTGCTGTGAAGTGCTATGTACATTAATGGTGCTATATAATAAAGACACATACATACATACATACAAACAAAATATGATATAATATTGTTAGGAACTCCGTTCTTTATCCAAAATTCAATCCACTTGCATTTAATTAATGATAAACAATTCTTCAATGTTTCCCCAAAGAACAAAGTGCTCAGTTCCAGTGAATTCTCAAGTAGAAGAGATTACAGACATACTGTAGCGTGATGCTACAGAGTGCAGACAACTTTGTTAAAGGAGATATATCTTAATTTATTACACTCACATTTAAACAATAAAAAAGGAGCATATAAAAGAATCAAGCGTATAGCCCAAATACAATCGTTCAAATTTCAATCAGCTGCTATTTTGGAATCTAATAATTAGCCAATGTATCAATGAACACCGAAATATATCTCATAGAGTAATAGACCCATACTGTAAGTATACACTTAGCTTAATATTAGACTAAAACACATTTAACTGTAACATATACAATGAACATGATAAACATTTATCAAGAATAAAAAGTATTTATAAAAAATAAATATATACAGTATCTATCTATCTATCTATCTATATATATACATATATATCTATATCTATATCTATATATATATATATATATATATATATATATATATATATATATATATATATATATATATAATATATATATATATATAGATATAGATATATATATATATATATATATGAGAATATCCTATTAAATATATATGTACCTAATATGAGATCTTAACATTTTTGAAATCTCAAAAATAAAAAAATGTGAACAAGTTTAGAATCCCCCTAAAAAAAAAAAGGTGAGAGTAGTGGTTGCCATCTGGTCCCTGGGTTGTTGAGCATGTGAGGAAGGAGTGTGCTGACACATTGTTCAGTGAGAGGGGAAGGGTGGGGGGTCCATACCCTAACTATTGATGGAGAACTGTCTGCTCCCTCCCTGTTTACCCCACTCTCCCTTACTCTCTCACCTCTCTTGCTCAATCTCCTCCACAATTTCTTCCCACCTCTCCCCTCCTGCTCTCTTTCCCCTCCCCACTTTCACCCACTTCTCTCTCACTTCCCCCCCTCTTGCTCACTACCACTCTCTTTCTCGCTCCCTCTCTCTTTACTCATCTCTCAATCTTCTCAACTCAATCACTTTCCCTCTCTCCCTCCCTCTTATCCCCCTCTATCTCACTCACCCCCACACCCTCATTCTCTCCCTCTCCTCTCTTACACTGCCCCTTCTCTCTCATTCTCCCCCTCTCTCTCACCCCCTCTCTCTCTCTTCCCATCTTTCACTCTCACTCCCCACACCTCTTTCCCTCTTAGTTACTCTCTCTCATCTTTCTCTCTCTCATCTCTCTATATATTTCTCCTGCCGCCAGGCCCCAACTGTTAAACAGAGGTCTGAGGGTTCTGGGGCACTATGTGGCCATGAGGAAGAGGCCCATACAGGAAACTGATAGCAGAAGTCAGGCCTAACCTTTGATGGGGCTCATCTTCTGTTTTCTGTTTTCTGTTTTCATTCATGTCAGGCAATATTTAGTACATTAGCTTTTTGCATCATATATTTTATACAGTAGCTTAATTATCCGTGCTCTGCCAGAATGCATGTAAAGGGTTCCAAGAAAAGATTATATTGAGTAAACTAATTACAGAGACAACTGCTACCCCTCTAAAAAAGATGATTACACACAGATGTTTATGCATCAAACTAACTGCTCAATTGCACTGTTACTTCTCCGAATGAAAAACATAGTTTGGCATAAATGTAATAAATTAGAATGCCTTTTTACACCCATCTCCATACAAAGGGAAAATCTTTAGAAATGGAAATGTTAGCTGTCTTTCAATCTGCATGTTGCAGTGACAGTAGAACATACCTTATCACGGTCGCTAGAGGCAGCTTCCTTATTACTCTATACAGCAAGGCTTCTCAAGTGTTTCTGCATTGTAGATGGCTTCAATGTATACTTATCATGTACGATACATGAGCATAATACTTAATTAATTGATTGTAGCCCCCCTTGGGGACTACTATTGAGTTAAGGGGTTAATGGCCCTAAAGGGTTAACTGTGTAGACTCACGCAGGGTAACGTCTCTCTCTCCTCTCATGGTGTAGAGTGACCTGGCAGGAAAGAAGTCACTCCCACTGTATGCTTGGTAGCAAGTGATGTCACTATTGGGGTAAATACAGCCAGTCTGAAGGTTCTAGAATTAGCTTCCTGGGAGTGACTGTTGGAGGAGCCTCACTGTTAATAATGTAAATATGTTTCTGTGTCTAGCTATGTATATTGTTGTTTTATAGTTAGGGAAAATGCCCTACCCAGATAGCATCAGTAGCAATAAATATGATGAACCAATTTGTTCACATAAAAGAGGAAACCAATGCCCTAAATAGGTTACCCAAATAGGAACTTTAGGTCATAGCCAGATTGGCCCAATCAGAAGGTCCCTAGCTAACTTAGACCCAGTCAGCCCATTGGTGGTAGTCAGTGTATATACAGAAGATGGACTATTTAGCTAGGGTGACCATTTGTCCCGGGACAGTCCCGTTTTTTTTATTCCTGTCCCGGTTGCCGGTCCGTCTCGGTAATGTCCCGGTTTTTGGCCCTGGTCCCGCTTCATGTAGCAGGATGCAGTGGCGCGCAATGTGGGGGCGCTGCGCGAGGCAGCGGGGGCGGCGCAGGCGGTGAGGAGAAGATGCGGTAGCAGGTGAGGATTTGCAGAATGCCGGGGGGGTTGGGCTTTTGCAGAATGCCGGCCGGGCCGCAGGGGATTGGTTGAAGGTTGCCGGGTGGGTCTTTGTAGGATTCCGGGCCGCAGGGGATTGGTTGGAGGTCGGAGGAAGCCGGGGCGTGGCTTTGCAGGATGCCGGGCCGCAGGGGACTGGTTGGTGGACAGAGCACACTGAGCTGCTTCCTTCTCAGAGCAGGTAGAGGTGTATGTATGTCTGTCTCTGTCTCTGTGTGTGTGTTTGGCTCTGTGGCTCTGTGAGTGAGTGTGTGTGTGTGTCTCTGTGAGTGTGTGTGTGTGGCTCTGTGAGTGAGTGTGTGTGGCTCTGTGTGTGTGTGTGTGGCTCTGTGTGTGGCTCTGTGTGTGTATGGCTCTGTGTGATTGTGAGGCTCTGTGGCTCCCTGTGTGTGTGGCTCTGTGTGTGAGTGTGTGGATGTGGGGCTCTGTGTGTGACTGTGTGGCTCTGTGTGTGAGTGTGTGGCTATGTGTGTGGCTCTGTGGCTCCCTGTGTGTGTTGCTCTGTGTGTGAGTGTGTGGATGTGGGGCTCTGTGTGTGTGTGTGTGTGTGTGTGTGTGTGTGTGTGTGTGTGTGTGTGTGTGTGTGTGGCTCTGTGTGTGTGTGTGGCTCTGTGTGTGTGTGTGTGTGTGTGTGTGTGGCTCTGTGTGTGAGTGTGTGGATGTGTGGCTCTGTGTGTGAGTGTGTGGCTCTGTCTGTGAGTGTGTGGCTCTGTGTGTGGCTCAGTGAGTGTGTTGGTGGCACTCTGTGAGTGTGGGTCTGTGTGTGGCTCTGTGTGTGGGTCAGTGGCTCTGTGTGTGGGTCAGTGGCTCTGTGTGTGTGTGTGGGGGGGTCAGTGGCTCTGTGTGTGTGTCTCTGTGTGTGTCTCTGTGTGTGGGTCAGTGGCTCTGTGTGTTTGTGTGGGTCAGTGGCTCTGTGTGTTTTTGTGGGTCAGTGGTTCTGTGTGTGTGTGTGTGTGTGTGTGTGGGTCAGTGGTTCTGTGTGTGTGTGTGTGTGTGTGTGTCAGTGGTTCTGTGTATGTGGTTCTGTGTGTGTGTGGTTCTGTGTGTGTGTGGCTCTGTGTGTGGCTCTGTGTGTGGCTCTGTGTGTGTGTGGGTCAGTGGCTCTGTGTGTGTGTGTGTGGGTCAGTGGTTCTGTGTGTGTGTGTGGGTCAGTGGTTCTGTGTGTGTGTGGGTCACTGGTTCTCTGTGTGTGTGTGTCAGTGGTTCTGTGTATGTGGTTCTGTGTGTGTGTGGTTCTGTGTGTGTGTGGCTCTGTGTGTGTGGCTCTTTGTGTGTGTGGCTCTGTGTGTGTGGCTCTGTGTGAGTGTGTGTGTGTGTGTGTGTGTGGCTCTGTGTGTGTGTGTGTGGGTGGCTCTGTGTGTGTGTGTGGCTCTATGTGTGTGTGTGTGTGTGGCTCTGTGTGTGTGTGTGTGTGTGTGTGTGTGTGTGTGGCTCTGTGTGTGTGGCTCTGTATGTGTGTGTGTGGCTCTGTGTGTGTGGCTCTGTGTGTGTGTGTGTGTGTGTGGGGGGGGGGGGGGGGTCAGTAGCTGTGTGTGGGTTTCAGTGGCTGTGTGTGTGTGTGTCAGTGGCTGTGTGTGTGTCAGTGGCTGTGTGTGTGGGTCAGTGGCTGTGTGTGTGGGTCAGTGGCTGTGTGTGTGGGTCAGTGGCTGTGTGTGTGGGTCAGTGGCTGTGTGTGTGGGTCAGTGGCTCTGTGTGTGGGTCAGTGGCTCTGTGTGGGTCAGTAGATCTGTGTGTGTGGCTCTGTGTGTGGCTGTGTGTGGGTCACTGGCTGTGTGTGTGGGTCAGTGGCTGTGTGTGTGGGTCAGTGGCTGTGTGTGTGGGTCAATGGCTCTGTGTGTGGGTCAGTGGCTCTGTGTGTGGTTTAGTGGCTCTGTGTGTGGGTCTGTGGCTCTGTGGCTGTGTGTGTGGGTCAGTGGCTCTGTGTGTGTGTGGGTCATGACAACGGGACGCATTATGGCGCCGAGGCATCACGTGATGCCACATTGTCATGGCAATATGTCACCGCCTGATGTCAGTGTCTCATTGTCATGGCAACAGGGTGCGTCACGTGATGTTATTTGTTTTATAAATAATTTTTTAATGTGTCCCAGTTTTTCATTTTGAAAATCTGGTCACCCTATATTTAGCTAATCAAAAGAGAAACAAGTCTAGGGACTTCAGGTATGGCACTGGACAGAAAGCAAGCCCCTTGAGAGCGCTCCACTAACCCACCACTGAAAATCAAAGAAAAAAGTCTTGAAAATCAAGAAAAACAACAAACGAAACCCCCAGGAGCTAAACGAAACTGTATGGAAAAGTTAATTACCTTCCCCACTACAGTGATGCTACAAGGAAAAAAAACCAGAGGTGCCAGGAATCCAAGATAGCCGACGCAACAGGCACTCCAGCAGGCAAAGGACCTGGCAGCAGTGGAAAAAAATGGCCTGAGACACTGAGCAGGGCTGAGGCTTCAGAAACGGAGGAAGGAACAGAGGCTCTGCGAACTCTCTGTCAGACAGAGACAGCTACAGCTGCAACTGCTGAAAAGCTCAGGAAAGGTCTGAATTCAGATTAGGGGAGCAGCAACGGAGGCAGAGGACTCGGGATGGAGAGGAGACACATACAGGAGGTGAGAGAGGGGGAAACGGAGCAAGCTCAGGAGGGGGTAGAAGATAATTACAGAGAAAGTGAGAATGGGAAGGGGGAATGCAGAGCAATCTCTAGAATATCGGGCCTTACAGCAAAAAAAAATCAACAAACAGGATCCGAGGGAGGAAAAATGAGAGAGAGGAGAGAGAGAGACAGAAGGGAACATAAGTGGCAACAAAGATAATTATAGTGGTATTACATTAACAAAAGAAGAATTACTGTAGTTAAAGAATGTATGGAACCACTATTAATGACACATACAGACAAAGTTAAAGAAGCAATAAAGGAAGTAAAAGACCATACGGCTCAGGTAATATCACAAATGATGCAAATGGAAAATGTTAATGAACATAATATGATCTGATGTCAAAGTACTACAAAAACATATGTATGAGCAACAAAAATATTTACATACAAACATAGATAATCTAAAGAATAGATCAAGGCGTTACAACCTAAGACTGATTGGTTTATCAGAGAATATAATTGTATAAAATGTACTAAAATTTGGCAAGATTGAATTACCCCGCCTTCTGGGAATAGAAGAAAAATTGCAACCATTGTAAATAAAGAGAGTGCATTGAATTGGCCTGAGCTAGAGACAAGGGGTATCCATGCCCAGTTATTTTCAAACTGCTTAATTTCCAGGACAAACTAAAGATATTGAGACATTTCAGGAAGGTGCTACAGCACAATTGGGACATGTAAAAAACTGTTGGATCTTTCAAGATTTCTCGACGATGTTAGCAAACGTGAGAAAATAATTTTCTTATATATGCGACACTTTCTTCAAAAATAAAGTAAAGTTTAATATACCTGGCCAGATTGAGAATATTTTTGGAAGAAGGCATCAAGAACTGCGAATCCACTAAAGCAGCAGAAAAATGGATAAAATAGACATTGGGCAAGAAGTGATCAGGTGAGATAGCAGAATTGTCACAGCCCCCCACATCACGGGATAAAACAGAAAATGCCCCGCTCTCTGCCACAATGAGTGAAAGACAGCACAGAGACCGTATACAAAGATAAGACGGGACAAACGTGTGGTACTAAGTAGTACCAGAGACTCACTAGTATGCTACCAGTCAGGGTTTATGTACTGTATCTAAAATTTTATATAAATACAGAAAGGTTATGAAAATAGTTAATGGTCAAAGGTGTTTGGTTTTAAGGAACAAGTTCAAATAGAGAGCGATATCATTGGTTATATAAAATGTTGGAAGTCGAAAGTAGAAATTACATTTGGTTTTGTGGATTGTTTTTCCTGTTTTCCTCTAGCAACGAAAACTTAGAGTTACAGAAATGGTCAAAACACAGGAAGGAAGGTACTTTCTTCTCCCCAAAAATAAATAAAGATAGTTGGGAATAATTCTAAGACCAGATTTATATCATGGAATGTGGGTGGAATTAACTCACCAATTAACAGAATTTTTTTTCTAAAACTCTTGCAGCTCTTAAAAGCAGAAGTAATCTTACTGCAGGAAACACACTTGATTGATTCCGAAAACACAGAAAAAAAATAGCTAGGTACAAGCTTGCCACTAATTCAACAATGGAGCTTGAATTAATAGCTGCAAGGGAGCAGTATGATATCATAGGCATTACTGAAACATGGTGGGATGAAACTCATGACTGGACAGTTAATTTAGAGGGTTATTCTCTGTTTCGGAAGGATCGAACAAATAGAAGGGGAGGTGGAGTATGTTTATATGTTAAACCAGATCTAAAACCTATTATAAGGGATGATGTCTATGAAGGGAATGATGAAAATGTAGATAGAAATTAGCAGTGGAGGTAAAAGTATAAAGAAAATGTTTGTGGGAATATGCTATAAACCACCAAATATCTGTGAGATTGAGGAAGCTAAAATACTTTTGCAAATGGAGAAGGCATCAAAACTGGGTCATGTTTGCATAATGGGGGACTTTAATTATCCAGACATAAACTGGGTGTGACGATAGCCTGTCAAAGGTATTAAGGTTACACAAATCACTTGGTTGAACTGAACGAGTCTTAGATATAATAAAGTATATTTATTCCTTTGGATAGGTGAACACACGAATAATACAGTAACAGACAAGAAGTACACTTACTTTGGGGATGGGGAATGAGAAGTATGAAGCATAGCAATTCTCTCGCAATCAGGTAGCATTCAGATGATATCAGAAGACAAAGGATAAAGGGTGGACAACAGTTTATAAACCTTTTGTGCCCTATCCTTAACATTGAGTACAGTGGATTGGTTTTCAATTAACTCTAGCCACTCATTAACGTGGGAACACTTTTTGACACATGCCCCCCTGCTAGTTGGTACATGCGCAGTAGAGCTCTGGGGTCTCATTTCTGTAACCCCTCCTCTGCATCAGGAATGCCAGCTAGTCTACCAGATTGAATTCCTGGCAGGATATGCTTTGTTGTGAGGTGTGAATTGGAACACTTGAAGACTGCTCTGGTTTGAGTAATCTCCGCCCTCATGCAAACAGTGGAGGTGACAAAATTCTTTGAACTATACTTAAGTCCTAGACATTGGGTCGCCTTTCTGGCCAATGCTTTCTGGCATACTACCCTGGTATGCAAAGGAATTTCCTCTGGGTTTTACCCATACATTGAAACACAGTATGAAAGATAAAACATAACCATATTAAAATATCTGGTTCCTTTGGGTCCAGCAGGTCCAAACTCCCCAGTTCTCAATGCCGGAACTGGGACACCCTATGGTCCAATTTGCGACTTGCTACGACCTTCGGAACCGGAGATACACAAATACACTTAAAACCGTTTCACATTTTAATACAAAAATCTCTGCTGTAAATTAAATCACGGTTTTTCACTAAATCCCCATTGAAAACAACGGGCTCCGCCGCCATAGACTTTCAATGGCAAACCGCCGCCGTTGGCGGCTATGGGAATCCGCCGCCATAGACTTTCAACAGGGCGACGCCGCCGTTGAAGTCAATGGGGGTTTTCCGCCATAGCCGGTCAATGGGGTTTGGCTGCCATTGGAGTCTATGGGAAAAGTCCCAAACTTTCAAGGGGGTCCATACTCCATCGGGTTGGTCCAAGAGGGTCAAGGATGGTTCTGCAGCGATGTCGGAGCAGTGGCTACAGATACCCCAAACCCTGATCCTCTGGGCCCTCCAGAACCGGAGCTATGGATTACCAAATTTCAGCTTTTGACACTTAGCCGTTTTCCTGAGCCGTTTCTGCCGCCGCTAATGGAACCTATGGCGCGGCCCGCTCTTCTCGGTTCGACCCTTATCGGGGGTCCAGTATACGGGGACCCGGTCGTGGTCGAGTGGGGGAGGTCTAGGAACTAGGGGCAGAAAGAATTTTATTTCTAGGTGCTCTAGAACTGTTTATTCCCACGCCACTTGTCGTTGAACTTGACTTGTTAAGTGATCAAAGCTCTCCTATTGAAAATGTATCCGCTTTGCGGTTAAGCGGTTTGGACGGCAGCCAACTCGTTCCTGGAAAGCTCTTTCGAGGATTTCTCCATTTAAGTCAATGGGCCCATTGACTTACAATGGGAAACCGCCGCTCTTCCTCTCGGACGCCATCTGCTGGTCTTCTCAGGAAACAGGACTCAACAGCAAGATTCGCCATTGAAACACATGGAGCCCCAATGGCGGCCTATGGGAGCCTGCAAAATGGTGCCTGAAAAGGCGGGAAAATTACACAAAGGGCTATAATCACTAAACAACTATTAACCGTTGTGCTCCCGGATAGATCCTAGTGTGTGTGTGATGCAGACACTAATTAACCCAGATGTTACAATAAAACAGGGGAACAGGGGAATACACATTTACATGTCATAACAGGGGTTAAATCACAGTTCTGGACCTCAGCCCAGTTAACCCCTTGTCTCCCTGGTGAGGTCAGGGGATGGCCAAATGGTGTGTAACCCCTTTAATACCGGGCCACCCCCTCTCTCCCTCTACACTGGGGCAATGAGATTAGCGTTACAACAAAAGTAAACAGGTTTTTGGGGGTGTTTAAAGACAATTATAGGACCCAAATTATTGAGGGACCAACCAGGAGAGGGGCAGTTCTGGATTTGGTCATATCAAACAATGTAGAAGTAATAATAAATATTCAAGTCCTGGAACATTTGGGTAACAGTGATCATAACATGGTCTCATTTGAAATAAATTATCAAAAAACAGATTACTTGGGTTCAACAAAGACCTTCAACTTTGGAAAGGCAGATTTTAATAAACTGAGGTCTAATCTAGTAGTAATACAATGGGATGATGTTTTTGCAGGGAAAATGTAGAAGATAAATGGGCGGTCTTTAAAACATTGTTAGAAAAGCACACTTATCAGTGTATACACTTGGGTAATAAGTATAAAAGAAATAAGTCAAAACCAATGTGGCTAAATAAACAGGTAGGGAAGGAAAAAGACATGAAGAGGAAGGCGTTTAGATTCTTTAAATCAGAAGGGACGGAGACATTGTATCAGAATTATAAGGAATGTAATAAAAAATGCAAAAGGGCAATCAAATTAGCAAAAATGGATAATGAAAAAAGGATTGCAATAGAAAGTTCTTTAAGTACCTTAATAACAAAAAAATGAGAAAAGAAAATATAGGACCCTTTCAGTGTGAGATGGGTAGGCAGATTATTGGAGATAAGGAAAAAGCTGAGGTATTAAACAAATTCTTTGCCTCTGTGTTTACCAGGGAAGAATCAAGTTCAATAGTAGTGTCGCAGGAGGAAGCCACAACCTCCATATTAATGAACAATTGGTTAACTGAGGAAGAAGTTCATAAGCGACTTGAAAAAATTAAAGCAAATAAGGCACCTGGCCCCGATGGCATACATCCAAGAGTTCTCAAGGAGTTAAGCTCAGTAATAGCAAAACCATTATTTTTAATATTCAAGGACTCCATTTCCACAGGCTCAGTACCACAAGATTGGCGTAAAGCAGATGTGGTGCCTATATTTAAAAAGGGAGCTAGATCACAACCGGGAAATTACAGACCTGTAAACCTGACTTCAATAGTAGGGAAACTACTTGAAGGTTTAATACAGGATAATATTCAGGAATACCTAATGGAAAACAAAATTATTAGTAATAGTCAGCATGGATTTATGAAGGATAGATCTTGCCAAACTAACCTTATTTGTTTCTTTGAGGAGGTAAGTAGGAATTTAGACCAGGGTAATGCAGTTGATGTGGTCTACTTAGATTTTGCAAAGGCTTTTGATATGGTTTCACACAAGAGGTTGGTGAGCAAAATAAAGAAAATTGGACTCAGTAATAATATATGCACCTGGATTGAAAACTGGTTAAAGGACAGACAACAGAGGGTTGTCATAATTGGAACTTTTTCAGGTTGGGCTAAAGTCGTGAGTGGAGTACCTCAGGGATCGGTACTGGGACCCCTGCTTTTTAACTTGTTTATTAATGACCTTGAGATTGGGATCGAGAGCAAAATCTCCATATTTGCTGATGATACTAAATTGTGTAAGGTAATAGAATCAGAGCAGGATGTAATTTCTCTTCAGAAGGACTTGGAGAGACTGGAAACGTGGGCAGGTAAATGGCAGATGAGGTTTAATACAGATAAATGTAAGGTTATGCATTTGGGATGCAAGAATAAAAAGGCAACGTACAAATTAAATGGAGATATATTGGGGGAATCCTTGATGGAGAAGGATTTAGGAGTGCTTGTAGACAGCAGGCTTAGCAATAGTGCCCAATGTCATGCAGTAGCTGCAAAGGAACACAAGATCTTATCTGGCATCAAACGGGCAATGGATGGAAGGGAAATAAACATAATTATGCCCCTTTACAAAGCATTAGTAAGACCACACCTTGAATATGGAGTACAATTTTGGGCACCAAGCCTAAGAAAAGACATTATGGAACTAGAGAGAGTGCAGAGAAGAGCCACCAAATTAATAAATGGGATGGACATTTTAACTTATGAGGAGAGGCTAGCTAAATTAGATTTATTTACATTAGAAAAGAGGCATCTAAGAGGAGATATGATAACTATATACAAATATATTCAGGGACAATACAAGGAGCTTTCAAAAGAACTATTCATCCCACGGGCAGTACAAAGGACTCGGGGCCATCCCTTAAGGTTGGAGGAAAGGAAATTTCACCAGCAACAAAGGAAAGGGCAGTTACAGTAAGGGCAGTAAGGGCAGTTAAAATGTGGAATTCATTACCCATGGAGACTGTGATGGCAGATGCAATAGATTTGTTCAAAAAAAGGTTGGACATCTTTTTAGATGGGAAAGGTATACAGGGATATACCAAATAAGTATACATGGAAAGGATGTTGATCCAGGGATTAATCCGATTGCCAATTCTTGGAGTCAGGAAGGAATGAATTTTTCCCCTTAATGGTTTTTTTTTGTTTGCCTTCCTCTGGATCAATAAGTAAGTATAGATATAGGATAAAGTATCTGTTGTCTAAATTTAGCATAGGTTGAACTTGATGGACCTACGTCTTTTTTCAACCTCATCTACTATGTAACTATGTAACTATGTAACAGAAAGCAAGGGGTGGCCATTTGTTTCAGAAATGGATTGGAGGTAGATGGTTTATCTGAAGAAATAGACCCCCAGGGATGATATAGCGTTGTTGTAGAGGTAAAACTTATTAAGTGCATTTTTGGCAAAAAACGCACTATGGAGCCTTTTCTAGTAGCTTCGATAAAATCACTGCCATATCGAATGTTTTGGCATGACCTACCTCACGGTCTGACGTTTATGTTATCACGGTACTCAGAAAAAGTTATCGCAAGTCATATACCGTGAGGTAGGAAAATGCCATACTGCTCGGGATCACATTGTCTTTAGCTCTGTCTTTTTCTAAGTTCTACACATGCAATCTGCCTACAGTCTGTAAGAACTGCACACAGAGAGCTGCATCTCCCTGCACAGCTCTTACAGGCAATAGCACTGTTTTTATTTTAATAACAAAGTATTGTCTTAGCGGGATGGGTTAACCCCTTTATTAACTTAGCGGTAGTAATCACTAAGGTAATGAAGAGGTTAACTTCTCCCACAACACTCCCTGTAGGCCTAAAAACCCACCATAGGGCAACTCCAACCTTCACCTGCCCCCTCTAACCCCAACAAACCGGGCACTTGCATTTAACCCCTTCTTACCTTAGCGGTTAGCTGCCAAGGTAATGAAGCTGCCTGTAAATGTATTTTTATTACATACGGTAGGATGGAAGCAGGGGGTCTCTGGGTTGATATTAATGCATGTCAGCTCTGGAGACACCCGGCTTCAATCCGATGTATTAAAAATATATTTTCCCTATTAGAGTCACATTGCGGATCCCATATTGCCACCCTTCAGGTGGCGAGAACAGAATGTGCGAGTTACAGCTGCAGTGTGAATCTCTGAGCTATGTGAATAGCTCCATTTCTCAAAAAATTGAAGTTTGAGCATGTTTTGAGCTGGCACACAGTTTGTCTGAGTGGGAGTACTATTGATCTGGAGGAAGCAGGTTTCCAGTGAGTTTGCCATGGCATCGGAATAGATCTTTCTGAATAGCTAGACATGCAAACTCGCTCTAGAAGTGCTCAAAAGTGTCAATAACTCACTTATCGAAGCTACTAGAATAGGCCCCTAAATGCACTTCCTGACTTGGACTTTCTTGATATTTTTATTGAAAAACTAATTAAAGACGCCTAATCTTCATAACTTGTCATATCAAAATAACTTCCTTTTTAAATACAGCATTTTTCCTGTAAAAAAACCCCCATTTAATCAACTTTTCCTCAGTACTCAAAGAATGTAGTTAATGACTTTCACCTCTACAATGACGATATAATGTTAGAAACAAGAGTGGCAAAAGAAAAGATTATATTATGCTACATATCTGCACCAACAATTTATTGCAATGTCTTCTTTGCCCAAATAATTCAAACATTTAGAAAATTCAATGAGGAAAAAATTATATTGGGAGGCAACTTTAATATATTAGATAATAGTCATGTAGATAGAAAAAATGGGGAAAAAGTTGAGGGTACCTACTGTAGGGAAGATGCAAGTACAAGCACTGTAAATATATCAGAACTGTGAATAAAAAAAGGGGGGGGAAAGGGAGTGATCAACTAAGGGCCATACTAATTATATGAAAAATCGATAATTATCAGGTGGGTGCAAACTGTGAACTGAAGTGAATCAGGAAAAATGGAGAGCACACAAGACAGTGCACTCAGTAGAGAATTCACTTAAATGCACACCACTTACATATAAAATATAACCTTTATTGACATTACATAAAACATATAATACCGATAATGTAGGTGTAACCAACATTTACAAAATAGGCTTGACGAACTGCCTGTCACCTGATCTAAATAGTACACCACTAAATAGCGTTAAACTAATGATCTAGGATATACAAGGCAGATACAGCAGTGCTATTAGTAAACCACCTAGGACCAGATCTAAATTGAACCTAAAAATGCCATATGATGATAGCATCAGGTTAGGTGCAAATAGTTACTGCCATAGGTATAATGTAACCTCAAATTAAATCTAGTAGGGATATATACCAGGGACAGGGAACTCCCTTATTAGTCTGATTGGAGTGTGGAAAATCCTAACATCACAGAACAACACTGCACCCATATAACATGAACACAGATGCAGGTATGATCAAAGTTAAACGACCACACATACATTGACAGGCACAACAGGATAGTGCCAGTATGTAAGTCCCAAGATATAAATCTACCTATGGTAATGTAATTGCTGGTCAGCTGTAAGATCGTCAAACTAAAATAAAAAGACTTCCAAGTAGGAGTCTTACAACATAGGTGGTTTACTAATACCACTGCTGTATCTGCCTTGTATATCCTAGATCATTAGTTTAACGCTATTTAGTGGTCTACTATTTAGATCCGGTGACAGGCAGTTCGTCAAGCCTATTTTTAAATTTTGGTTACACCAACATTATCGGTAAGAACTGTGAATAGAATGAAGTGTGTAGGAAGAGCATTATCAATGGCTGTTAATAAAACTCCAATTTGTTCTATAACATTTCCTGGTGCCCATTATTCCATCAGTATATCTATGCCCAACTTATGTGGATCCAGCACCCTGACAAAGTATGAGAGACTGAGCAAAGCCAAGTACATAGTCAACTGATGTAAACTTCTCAGAGACAAATGATAGTCTATGGACCAGAGTTTGAGAACCATTTCTCTATGTACTGTATGTATAGTATGTACTGTATATGTTTAGTTATATAGCACAGACAGTGCAAAAAGATAAAAAGAAAGGAAATCTCTGACCTGGAGAGCTTATAATCTAAGTGGTATGTTGGGAGCAGTCAAGGACATTTGGTCACATTAACCAAATGGCTGCTGGCGCTTGGCCGCAACTCACCTCATGCCGGGACACTCGGTCCTTAATTGCCTAACCTTACCCTAAAATTCCCTAATGTTAAGCCCTAATACTAACGCTACCTCCTACCCATAAAACCTTAACCCCTTACCCTAAACCTCCTTAAGTTAACCCCGTACCCTAACAAAAAACCCTAAAGTAACTCCCTACCCTAAGCACTAAAACCCCTAACGTTAACCCACTACCTATACCACTAAAACACATAAAGTTAACCACCTACCCTAACAACTAAAACTCACTAAACCCCTAAAACTTACCTTAAAGTAGAAGCTGCTGGCAGCGGAGGTTCCACTTGCCCTGCTAATGAGTACAGTGGTACTAGAGGTACTAAGAGTTGCGCCCCCCCCCCTCGTGTCTAATGATGCATCAAATGACTCTGCAGGGTCATGTGACGTCACGTGAACCGCGGCGTCATTTGACGTCACGTCTCCATGGCAACGGGCGTTGTCATCGAGACGCGTGACCCCTAGAGGGCGCGCCCCCCAGTTTGGGCACCGTTGCTCTAGCAAACATAATTTGCAATCACTATCTTTAATGGGATCACCATCACAATCTGAGATTACTATCTCACTCATATTGTAATTTAATCAATATAATAAATATTGACTTGACACATTATCGGCCACCAGATGCGATATAGCTATCTTCTGGAGAAAGGAAGAACCTCCACCAATGACTATGATTTTATAAAAATTCAAAGAAGTTAATTTTATAGAACGTCTCACAAGTCTATTAAATGGATATTTTGATAAATTCTGTGAGATTTGGCTCCCTTGGGAATCTTCACAATATGTCAGAATTTTATAATGTAAATACATATATTTATTTGGTCTGAATTGTTAATGTATTATCAAATAGAAATGTATATGACTTGTACCATGCCCCCCTCATCCTCCCTTTCCTCATCTCTATTATTTTTTGTACCCCTCTCCATTCCCCTTGATAATTTATGAAGATGTTCAAAATACACATAAAAACAAAAAAGCTACGATGTTGGGACACTGTATAATAACCTTAAATGAGTTTGCAATCAGCCTTGTATCACTGAATGCTCAATACTTGATACATTGACCCCATTATTAACAAAGTATCCAATAGGGATCAATCATCACTAACTTTCCAGGAAAGTGCACTATGGCTGTAAAATACAATAATGTAAAATAATGTGAACTTCAAAACATGACTAAAAAACCTTTTAGCATAGAAAGTTCACATCTACGTTTTACCTTTTATGAATTGCAGCTGTTACTGCATATTTAGTGATGACAGTTTCTCAATGCATCCTTCTAAGTAAAGGTCACAATTGATATCCTAAGATCAATAAGGAATGACAAGCATTGTGTCACATTAGGGATAGTGTTGCACAATGCAATCCTCCTGTGGGTCACATTAGACATACAGTAGGAAACAGGACACTAAAATAACAAAATTGGCAATGTGAGCTGTAACCAAAATAAGTTCAGCTTCTCAACCATAAAAATTGCCATAGTCCTCAGTGGTTGAACAGGCTTTTTTTTGTTTTTTTCTTAAGTAGTGGTGCTATGCCTGAATTCAAGAAATGTAAAGCTGTCAATGGGATATTGGTTAAAAGAGATACCCACAGCACTTACACTAGAAAAAACTACCACACACAGTGCTTGTAGCAGAGAAACACTCTAATTGTACTAGGTGAAAATGTACAACAATTATATCAATAGATGCTAATTTGAATATGCAAAGTATATTAAAATGATTTAAATTAGCATATATTCCAGTCATCTCGGGTGTGTTCACACGTATCTCTCACTGTGTTGTATAGAGGAGTGTTTTGGGACGTACAGTATGCAAGTTAATAAGTATTCCCCCAAAAAAGCAGTCGTCATACTATTCAATTTTTACTCTTTTTCAGGGTCTGGGCGGATAAGCGGTAAATTTATGAATGACATAATGTGCCTGCATTAACCTTAACAGGCTTTAGTGTGGAGGTGGGCAACCCTGTCGCCATTCGCCACATGTGGCGAATTGGCAATCAAAGTGTGATGAATTTTAGTTTGCGTGATGGCAAGCGCGAGTGCGGCAGTGCCTGATAGCAGCTCTAGTGCTGAGGGGATAGCCACGGACGGTGGGCGAGAGGCCAGTGGTGAGTGGAGGATGGAGAACCAATGACAGAACGGCAGGGGTGGAGCACACACCCTGGCGGCGACCGCTCCACAGACTCCTGTTCCGGTGCTGTCTGCCGGGAGCTAAGAAGGTAAGACGCAATGCTGGCTCGAGATACAAATTCAACTTATATCTTCATTGTTATTGTATTGTTTGTAAGATGTAGTCTTCAGTGGACAGTGGTAATATCTCCAATATGGTCATACAGAAGGCACTCCAATATAGCGTAATACAATATTTATCATGATCCTTTTTGTTTTTCTTAAAAGGCAAGAGAGACTATGCATGCACAGTGTTGCAGCTGGCTCGAGATGATCATAATATTTGGGGGTGGGGGATGATGGGAAATGGAATGATGATGATGAGGGGGGTTTAATGAGGTGATGATGAGGGGGGTGAAATGAGATGATATGATGATAAGGGATGTGAGGAGATGATGATGAGGGGGGTGAAATGAGAGGATATGATGATGGGGGGGATGAGATCATGATAATGAGGGTGGTGAGGAGATGATGATGAGGGGGGAGGGAAATTTGATGATATGATGTTGATGGGGAAGAATTTTTACATGGTGTATCTATTTTCACTTCTTATTCACCACACCTGTGGCTACATTGAAAAAATAGGTAGCCCACCGTTGCTTTAGTTGATATGCACTGTTAATGGGCCATTGGCCATTATAGTTATCACAAAGCTCATTCCACTAGAAAACATGACATAACATTACTTTTTAGCCTTTGAAGCTATGTGGCAAGGCTGAAAGTAAAATTAACTTAAGTTAACATAACTTTAAGTCACTTAACGGAGCTTTGTGGATCTGGCTCTCAGCAGCCCTCTGCCATAGGACATCTTCCGGCTCTGGAAGACACCTATAGCCTATTGACCTAATGGGCTGTAAAGTGTTTTTAGGCACCACCTTAGAAAATAAGGCTGGTTAGTGAATATGGCCCTTAATTAAAAATAAATATTATTTTCTTTCCTCCAAAGTACTGGGACTAGTCTTGCACAGGTTAAACTTATTTTCAGTATCCCACTGCTCCTCTCTATTACGAATATATATATAATAATATAATACACTAATAATTTAGATTTACTTATTATAAATAAACAATAAACATACTTCTGTTTACATTTAAATTGTAACAATCAAGTATTCAACAAGACCCGACGTGTCAAAAATCATTTAAAATGATGAGTCATATATATATATATATATATATATATATATATATATATATATATATATATATATATATACTGTATATATATATGCTTGCCAATTATTTCAAAAGATACTACAGTACACAGTAACCACAGTACACACGAGGGCCTATGTACTAAGATTATATTTAAAAACATTCGCGTCAACTTTTCAGTGCTTAAAAAGTACTACAAACCTTCATAAAATTTGAATTGTATATACTATGGGGCCTATGCAGAGAGCAGCGCTATTTCGAAATTCGCCATTTTTTGGAGAAAATCGCGCAGAAAGCAGCAGAAAATGGCGAGTTCCGAAAAACGCGCCAATTTTTCTTTTCTATTTGTAAAACTCGCCTCGCGGCTGGCGAGAACCTCAATCTCGCCAGTTTTAAAAATATCCTAATGCAGAGAGGCGCGAACGGCATCTAGCGGCTGTTCGCGCCAATAAAATGGCGCGATTGTCTCCTTTTTGCCTCGCCAGAAAAAATTGGCAAGAAGCTGCCGCTCACGGCCATTGCAAAGGGAAAAAAAAGGCGCAAATTTGTTTTTACACGTTTCTGAAGCGCGCATCTCGCCAATTTAAACTCGCCACACGCATCCATGTTAAACATACACTACCGACACGCTTTATCACTCTGCGGCCAGATCCGCAAGCCGGGAGATTTCCCGGCTTGCTAGTGGCCGCCCCTCGGACCCGGACCCGGCAGCGGTAGGGAGAGCGCCCCGATCGGAGGGCGCTCTTCCGCTGCTTCGGCGCGCGCCCGTCACTCTCGGGCGCGCGCCAGGCTACTGCTGCGGCCAAGAACGGGCAAATGCTCGAATAAACTTGGCCGCAGCAGTAGCAGAATTCGCACTTTTCTGCATATGGAGAATAAAACTCTCCAAAAAAGCTACTTTTTAATAAATTCGCCAATTTTAAAATTCGCTGCTCTCTGCATAGGCCCCTATATATAGACTTCATACTGTAGATATGACTCATCATTTTTGACACGTCATTTTAAATTATTTTTGACACGTCGGGTCTTGTTGAATACCTGATTGTTACAATTTAAATGTAAACAGAAGTATGTTTATTGTTTATTTATAATAAGTAAATCTAAATTATTAGTGTATTATTGTCTATAATAAAAGCCATACTGTGAAAATAATAAATGTTGTTAACCTATATAATGAAACATGCATAATACATTTTGGGGTTAATACATAGCAACTTCATTCTGTGATAACCATATTAACAGTCTTTTTAAGGTTTATGCCAAGTTAAACTTAGCGTTGGTTTTGATACAATTAATTTTAAATGAACAGAAACATTCCTTTTAAAACACACTTAGCGCAGTCCAAAAGCAATAAATAGTTTTTGACGCAGCTGGCGCTGATTGAGATAATTCAGGTTCGTACATAGACGCAAAAAAAGCCATTTGCAATGCTTAGTACATAGGCCCATTGAAGAAGAAACCTGAGAGGTTTTGAAAACAATGTACTGTACACTGAACGGAGAGGTGCGAGGATTAGCACATATTACCAGGAGCTAAGTATGCTGGGTTTCAGAGGTTGGTAAATAGAGTGTGTTTGAAAAGGTGTCAGGCTGTTGTGCACACTCCATCTAAAGATGTGTAACAGGCTATCATATTATCGCCACTATGGAGGTCCAACATAAATACCCTGTCAGTCAGCAAAAAAGTTTAGGACTGCAAACCAATAGGGTTGGTAACCCGTAACAGAGCTTGATGAATCTATGGTTAAGCGTTAATTCATTGCTACAGCAGCTCAGCATATGCATACAAGTTTAAGATGAAATCAGACACCTGAGTGCTAGAAAGGGTTTTATCTGTTGTGTATTTGCAACCAGTAAATACAGGTACATGCTTTAACCTATTCACTTTGTCTTGTCATTGACGTCCTTATTACTTTTATTGCTTTATCGGTATAGTGATTTCTTATCGCTTATCATTTTCCTGAAGCATCTTATTCAGATGCAAGCACTACCAACCATTTTTGCATTTATCGCACAGATCTCAATCATATAATAACAAACAGGGTTGGGCCAACAGGACTTCACCATCTATTGGGAGACCAAGTCATGTGTAATTAAAGCGCCACAAGAAGTTAAACTGTAACTGGAAGCTGCCATATCATAAGTGACTGCACTACATGTTGGCTCCATACATAATATAATATAAACAGTACTTTGTATGGTAGACGGTTTTTAGCCCCTTTTTTTTATCCACCATAGATAGTTTGAGGATTCAGGTACTAAAACCTAATCTAATGAGTCCAAATTGCCAAATTAGTTGATTTTGAGTATGTCCACTGATTCTGTAAGCTCCGTATCCCCCACTAAGCTCTACATGCTGTGCAAAGCACCAGGCGAAAACTCTTGCTGTGTTTTTGCTTGTTTACAGGTCACTACTGAAATTCCCTTTATATAGCAGCTTAACCACCTTATGCCAATTGGGTAAATGTATGCATGTACAGTATGTCTATCTTTATTTATATAGCGCCCTTCATGTACATAGCGCTTCACAGCAGAAATACACGGGATAATCATACAAATAACAAATAATACAAATCACATAATGGGAATAAGTGTTTATTGACATTAAAGTAACATTTAGGAAAAGGAGTTCCTGCCCCGAAGAGCTTACAACCTGTAGCAGGTTTTGGCACCTGTGGAAGACATGTAGATGCACTCATGGTCATGGGTATTTTATCTTTGCAATAGAAACAGCAGAAGATAAAAACTAAAAGTCAATATATATAATAATACTATAACTCCTCCATCTTTAGAAAAATAAAAATAAAGAAAAAAGGAGTATACAGACGAAGTGGCCATTATTATTATCATTATTATTATTATTATTATTATTTTTATCTTTTGGAGGGAAATCCATAATGCAATATTTCATAGTTGATGCATTCAAACAAACATAATGCACCCCAAAATAGGGGAAATCACCACATTAGCCATGTGTAGCCCTCCTTTGGCAACTATTAGTTAGTGTAAGGGGTTAACAGCTTTAGAGGATTAAATGTGTGGGCTCATGTGTTACGCCCTCTCCCCTCACATGGTACTCAGTGACTTGGCAGAAACTAAGCCACGTCCACTTTCTGCCGGGTGATAGTGATGTCACTGAGTGTATATATACTAAGGAGAATGTTGTGGAACTCAGGTTCCTGAAGGAGTAATAGTTGGAGGAACCTCACTTTATAAATTGCAGCTATGTTCTTGAGGTGTATAAGTGAAGAAGGATCTGTCCCCATTTATTGTGCTGTAGCTAGGGCAAGTGCCCCTTCAGATACAGCCCATAAAGATGGCGTATGGCACCTCAGTGAAGGCGTATACCTACAGATGTTTCCAAGAGCGGAATTTCAGGGTATAAGAGAACCAGCCCAACTGGCCGGTTCATATCGGCAACAATACCAGTTTGCCTAGAAGTGGCAGTTAGGATACAGAACTGAGACACAGATCCCTGATAGTGATGAGTAGGCCAGAGCCTGCAAGGGGGTTGTAACAGGGGACTTATCCCTGTTCACAAATGTGCCTCTAATCCAGCAGTGTGGTAGTTAACTGCTGGTAGGCAATTAACTAACACCACCTGGCTGATTGCAGGGGGTAGAAAAAGCCTGCCTTTGAGACAGGAAGTGGACTCCTTAGCTCACACCTGAGCTGAACTAGGAGACAGAGCAGAGATTCCTTAGTCCACAACTGGGCTGAACCAAGGAAGGACAGATGTCTTGAGCGACAAGCTGACCACAAGACAAAGGGGACAAGATTCTAAACTTGGAGCCTGATATTGCCTGTGCACACATGGGTGCGGTTCCAAGAGAGCAGAGAAGCTTCCCCTACAGCAGCCCAGCTAACAGATAAGACTTTTCATATAAGACTATTATCTATGTCTATGTGTATTGATAAATGTCTCCATGATTTGGGGCTGGTAAATAGGTTAGCTAACCAACCCAGTCAGAGAGGGCTGAGCTACATGTGTAGATAGTCTCCAAGCAGAGATAGGTTTTTTTGATTGGCTTATTCTCTTATGTTGATTTTTGCTGTGTTTAATTTTAATTTCACCTTAAAGCAGTCTCCATTGGGTACCTCTGCACATGTCCTCCTACAGGGGTCCTTAGCAACAGAGCAGAATGGGAACAGGTCAGTTAACGCATGTCAAGACAAGTGTCCCTACTGTACCTTCCTAGGGTGTTAAGCTAAGGGCACCTAAGGAAGCAGAAAATAAAATACAAGCAATGTAACAGCATGAAGCACACTGTATATAATCCATATGTGATTGAAGAGATGAACCGTGCCAAAGGATGTTAATAAAAGCTCATTGTTTGTACTAATAAAGTTCTTGGCACCCATTATTATTCTACCTGCATATACGTCCAGAATGCGCAGATCCAGCCCCCCGACAAGCTAAAAGAGATTGTACTAAGCTATGTATATAGTGAGCACATTTAAACTCCTTTAGTGTCAGGCAAGGAGGGTAATATGTGATTTTCTAGTGCATTACCACATACCATATTGGCAGCTACAGCTGAACTCCGTAATAGCGTGATCCGCTATAACGCGGATCCGCTTATAACACGGTTTGAGCATGAACCCCGAATTTAAAAAAAAAAAATCAAATTTATTTTTTACATTTTTTACTGCACACACACAGCACATTGCACACACTCACAGCACACTGCACACACTCACAGCACACTGCACACACTCACAGCACACTGCACACACTCACAGCACACTGCACACACTCACAGCATACTGCACACACTCACATCACACTGCACACACTCACAGCACACACAGCACAGCACACACAGACACACAGACACACAGACACCCCCCTACCTTTGGTCGCATTGTGGAGCTTCTGCGGGGGGACGACAGTATGATGCTGGGGGATCGGTGCGGGGATCGCGCGAGGCTGGGGGGTCGGTGTGGGGATCAGTGTGAGGCTGGGGGGGGTAATCAGTGGGGGGGGGATCGGTGCGAGGCTGGAGGATTAGTGCGGGAATCCGTGGTTGCATGGTGCGGAGCTGCTAAGGGGAATGCGGGGAATGCTGGGAGAATGACAGTTGCTGCTAGGGACATGTAGGGCTTCTGGCTCCTCACTCCACCTCTTCCCTCCTCCTCCCTCTTCCCTTCTCCCCCCAATCGGGCGTGTGGCGGCCATTTAAAAAAAAAAATAGCGCGACCCCAGTTATAGCACGGTCGGATCGGGTGGCCCCCGAGGACTGCGCTATAACAGAGTTGAGCTGTATATCTTTACATCATAAAATAAACTTACCTCATTGCATTTTGGAAGGAATTTCTGCTTTTACTGATATTTTTTACTTATTAATATAAAGTGTTTGGGTTTGGCCCGGGATTAAAGGGGTTACACCCCATTTGGCCACCCCCTACTCTCACTTGGGAAGCAAGGGTTTAACTGGACTGAGGTCCAGTAATGTGTTTTTTACCTTGCTTTAGTATCCAAATGTTTATTCCCCTGTGTAAATGTAATGTCTCATCCTGGTGTTTGCACTCACACATACACTAGGGTTGATGCAGGAGGGAAGGGGTTAAGGTTAATTTAGTGATAATATCCCTATGTTCCCTTTTCCCGCCTTTTCAGGCTCCATTTTGCAGCCTTCCATAGATCGCCATTGAGCCTCCATGCGTTCTAATGGCAGAAGTAGCGGTTTTGGACCTGTTTTCCAGCGACGAACGACCAGCAGGTGGCGTCCGAGAGGAGGAGTGGCGGTTTCCCATTGTAAGTCAATGGGCTCATTGACTTCAATGGAGATTCCTCAACGCCGGCCTCGAGGAACAGGTTGGCAGCCATCCAAACCGCAGACCGCAAAAGCGGATACAATGTCTTTGAAAAGAGTTTAATCACTTTGGTCAAGTTCAAAGACAATTGGCGTTGGAATCTTAGGTTCTAGGGCCCCTGGGAATAAAGTTCTTTTTGCCCCTAGCTCCTAGGAACCCCCACACACGATCCACACCGGGTCCAGGAATGAGAGACCCCCGCAAGGGGTCGAGTGGAGAAGGAGGGTCGCGCCATTGACTTCAATGGCAGAGCGGAGGTCCCATTGAATCTAATGGCGGCGTGCGCCATGCATTGTCTATGGCGGCGCCGGCCATTGATTCCAATGGGGAAAAGCCGCGTGGCGTAGAAACGACTAAGTGTAAAATGATGAAAAAAGGTAAGTCCATATCTCCGGTTCTGGAATGACCAGAGGGATGGGATTTGGGTGGCATGTAGCCAAGGTTCCGGCTTTAATGTATGCCCCTTCCCAGCCCTCTCCGAACAACCAGACGGAGTATGGACGAATGTAAAGTTTGTTGGATTTTCCCATAGGCTTCAATGGCGGCGGTTTCTCCATTGAAAGCCTATGGCGGGAAACCCCATTGACGGCAACGGCGGAGCCCGCCATTCAATGCTATGGCGGTGGACCCCGTTGATTTCAATGGGGAAAGATTGATAAACAGAGATTCATTTTTTAAAGGGAAGAATCCTGTATTTTAAAAATGTGTTAAAGTGCATTTCTGTATCTCTGGTTCTGGAGGTGGCAGAGAGTTGAAATTTGGCCAATATGTATGGTCACGGTAAGCTTTAAAAACTGGCAGATTTCGACCCACTGGACCCATCAGAACGGAACTTATTAATATGTGAAAATATTAAAGTGTATATGGGATTTTGGATCTGCTCTGAAAATGCAGACTCCATCTGCTATGCTAAATAGGGCAAGAAGGGCATCCTGAAGAATTAGCATAGCCCTGTGATCAAAAGTGATCAAAAGTTAACTACCCTGATTGTTTATACTAGGGCCGGAACAAAGGAAGTTGAGTGGTTTGGGAGTGTCATCCTTTACACTTACAATCTACTTCAAAGAGATTTTTCCCAGCCAGCTCGGAGCCTAGGGTTGAGAGTAAAGAGCTGAAATGGTATTTAAACCAGGATCAGCCCTTACTCAATTGTCTTTCGTGTCTTGGTGATTTTTGAAGATTGCTGTATGAACTGCCAGTTCAGAATTATGACTGTTTCATCATTCCATCTTAAGTAAGTCTATATTTTGTTGTTATTTGTACTATCTTGTTGTGTTCAACTTTTTCAAGGAATAAATTATATTTTATCATATCTAAGCCTCGTTCAGTTCAACCCAGTTATATTTTTTGTGTGTATTATTAATAGCCTGTCACAAAGTTACCGTCACATAAAGCAGTTGGAAATCATTAAACATTTTTTTCTTATAAGAAAAACGAAAAGTTAATGCCACTTACATTTCCAAGAAGTTGCAGCTAGAGACAGGCAATGGGTCTATTGGTTGGATGTTCCTAAATTAAATGTACAGTATTTAGGTTTGCATTATGGGAGATATATGGAATTGTTCACAAATGATCCTAAATATAACGTGGAGGTTTTTTTTGTGACTTCTTAAAAAAAATAGTTTGAAAAGTAATTGGGAAAATAAAAATAATATTTTTTACTATTGGTGCCAATCAATAATGAGTAACACTGTCCTGCTTTATATATTATGTCATTTTTTGACAGCAGGTTTCACTGGTCAAATAGTATATTCTCTGCCTACTAATAATAATAATCCTATATATCACGAGAGGCAGGGTTAATAACCCCAGTGGAACTGACTGGGTCAATTTTCTATGTTATGAGAGAAATAGATCATATGGTATCATCTGTGACCCTTAAGAATAATAGATCACTAGTTAAGGGGTCTATAACCCCCTTGTTATTTGCATCTGGGGGAGTCTTAAGATTACATTCTAAACAAGGTAAACTGAAAACTAGGAGTTGTAATTCTGTTAACTAGTCCCTTTTGCGTCATGTTACATTGTTCAACAGGATCTTGCACATGCAAAGTGTTCACCCTCCCTTCTCCATTCTCCTGAAAGAGATGAGAAAGGTTAAGAGTAGCAGAAAAAATTGATTGCTATAGACCTCACCCTATAGATATCTTGTTTAAAAAAAACTCCAAAGGGAAAAAAAAAACAATCCAATGCTTGTGTAGCTTTGGAGAGGGACATTGGTTTGCAGTCACTGGCAATCCTTAGGTATTACATGCTTTTTCAGTTGAACTGATGTGCGGCCACTGACCCATTCCCCTGAATTCTGAGCTGGGTCGGGCAGCGCAAGAATGTTAGGGCAAAGCGGTAAAGACTTATGCCTGAGTCTGGATTAGGAACCCTTCTTGGGAGGCAGGTGCCTATTTTCCTCTGCACCTTTCTACTTACTGTTTATCTGGATGACTAGACTGCCCAGTGAGACATCAAATGGGCCTCTCCACCTGACTACCATAGATGGGACCACTAACCAAAGGCGGCTTCTGCTCCATGTTCATGTTTTGTTGCTCCTGGCTCAGCTCAGGGGGGATCTTACAGTATGGTGTGAATTCAATATGGCATACAGTACTCCACAAATCCCAGCAAGTTTCTATCACAGGAGGCTGCTACATGAGATATGGGAGAGGTAGCCACTTTGTGGCCAAGCTTGCTTTAACCATGTTTACATTTGTTTAGTAAAGCCATTTGCATTGATAAATTGTGCAAGCAAAGTGGGATTGCCTCTTTAATTTGAACATTTTGGAAAATATTTACTAAGCTGTTTTTTTCCATAACACACAAACCGGAGCTGGAAGACAATTTACTGCTCATTGAATAGAAAGGGCTATTAGGGCTATTACGTCATAACGTCCACTGACAAATATTTATACATTCAATTTGAATGTGCAGACATTTGTGCTCGAATGTTCAAACATTGTGGAGCAAAAACAAAAATGTACAGATTGGAAACTGAGCGGCAAATACAGTATCCACAGCTGCAAAGAAATGCCACATTAGCAGTATTGTATGTCTTTATTTATATAGCAACAAGAAAGATGATCCAGGGCTCCACGGGTTTCTTTAGGAAAGAATTTATGCAAGATACACAACGTTTCGGCCTCACTTAGGCCTTTGTCAAGTCACTTGACAAAGGCCTAAGTGAGGCCGAAACGTTGTGTATCTTGCATAAATTCTTTCCTAAAAACCCGTGGAGCCCTGGATCATCTTTCTTGTT
The DNA here is from genome assembly GCF_040206685.1 of Ascaphus truei. NCBI lineage: Eukaryota > Metazoa > Chordata > Amphibia > Anura > Ascaphidae > Ascaphus > Ascaphus truei. The sequence goes on along the minus strand of NC_134487.1, from coordinate 244,213,070 downwards.
GCTATATACCTGGATGGCTGCAGATAGCCATACCTGAACCAGGTGCTCCGGCATTGCGCAAGTATCGCATTTATTTGCATTTATTTGCAATTTTTTGGACTGCTACACACCCATATATCTCTTTATTTATATATCGCCATTAATGTACATAGTGCTTCACAGTAGTAATACACGGGGTAATCAAATAAATAACAGATAATATATATAACAGGTCATGGAAATAAGTGCTTCAGATACACTGTAAGAGTAACATTAAGGAAGAGGAGTCCCTGCCCCGAGGAGCTTACAATCTAATTGGTAGGTAGGGAGAACGTACAGAGACAGTAGGAGGGCATTCTGATAAGTGCATCTGCAGGGGGCCAAGCTTTATGTATCATATGTCTACTATTATCCACAGTGAAATTCATATCCTTCTTTAAGCAAGTGTGTCTTAAGGTGGGTCTTAAAGGTGGATAGAGACGCTGCTAGGCGGGTATTGAGGGGAAGAGCATTCCAGAGGTGCGGGGCAGTAAGCGAAAAAGGTTTAAGGCGGGAGAGGGCTTTAGATACAAAGGGGGTAGAAAGAAGAGATCCTTGAGAAGAACGCAAGAGTCGGGATGGTGCATAACGAGAAATTAGGGCTAAGATGCAAGGAGGGACAGAAGAGTGTAAAGCTTTAAAAGTGAGGAGGAGAATTGAGTGTGAGATGCGGGATTTGATCGGAAGCCAGGAGTGGGATTTCATGAGGGGAGACGCAGAGACAGATTTAGGAAAGAGCAGAGCGATTCTGGCAGCAGCGTTAAGGATAGATTGTAAGGGAGACAGGTGAGAGGCAGGAAGGCCAGGCAGCAGGAGGTTAGAGTAATTAAGGCGGGAGAGAATGAGGGCCTGAGTCAGGGTTTTAGCAGTCGTGTAACAGAGGAACGGGCGTATCTTTTTGATTTTGCAGAGGAAAAAGCGACAGCTTTTAGAAACGTTTTAAATGTGAGAGGAGAATGTGAGAGAGGAGTTAAGTGTGGCCCCTAAGCAGCGTGCTTGGGCTACTGGGTGAATGATCGTACTTCCAACAGTAATGTGGAAGGAGGTAGTAGGGCCAGGTTTGGGAGGAAGTATAAGGAGCTCTGTTTTTGCCATGTTGAGTTTAAGGTGGCGGAGGGCCATCCAGGATGATATAGCAGAGAGACATTCAGAAACTTTGGTTTGTACAGCAAGTGTAAGGTCGGGGGTTGAAAAGTAAATTTGTGTGTCATCAGCATAGATTAAACCCGAGAGATGTTATTTGGTCACCTAGAGAGAGTGTGTACAGAGAAAAGAGAAGAGGTCTCAGGACAGAGCTCTAGGGTACCCCCACAGAGAGATCAATAGAGGAGGAGGAGGTGTTAGCAGAAGGGACACTGAAAGTATGATGGGAGAGGTAAGAGGAGATCCAGGATAGAGCTTTGTTCTGAATACCAAGAGTATGGTGAATGTGAAGGAGAAGAGGGTGGTACAATGCTGCAGAGAGGTCAAGTAGTATGAGCAGAGTGTAATGACCTCTGTCTTTTGCAGCGTGGAGGTCATCAGTTATTTTAGTGAGGGTTGTTTCCGTGGAGTGAGCAGTGCGGAAGCCAGATTGTAGAGGGTCTAGGAGAGAATAGATATTGAGAAAATGGAGTAAGCGAGAGAATACAAGACGTTCAAGGAGCTTAGACAGGTAGGGTCAAGCTTGCTGTTTTTGAGTAATGGTACTGTATAACTGTTGCATGTTTGAAGGTGGGTGAATTTGAATGTCTGTGAACAATGTGCCCATCTCTACTTAGTACAGTACATATGGACCTTGGTGCTATATTTGGCTTCATGATCCTGAGCCTAAAAGTTCTCATAAATAAATTAAGTAGAGACTGATTTCCCACTAAACAGCAAAAGCCAGCAAGGCTGCCAAATTGCAATAACAATAGCATGTAGACTAAAAAAGTATTTGTAGCTGCTTCTGTTCTGGATGCAGATTTTAGTTGGACAGGTTTTAAAATATAAGACAGCTTTATACTTGAAACAAGTTGCGTTACAACAGATCTTTGAAATATGGTGCCATAGCATTGTGCCGTAAATTCTTGAGATTATCCAGACAAACATTACAGCCATGTTGAGCACTACAGTGACTTGTTCATTATCTTGGCAATAAAGTGTAAACAAGCCGTTTGTTTGGCTGTTTCTTCTGCATGCTTTTCTGTACCGGATTTAGGTGTTTTTTTTTTTTTTTAAATCTCTATATGAACCTTATCATAGCAAGACATTATTCTGATGTATTGAAACTAGTGTTAAAGAAAAAGTCCTGCAGTAGTTAGGAAAATATATTACAATTTTAATGAAGTGAATACAGTGAAAACAGCCAGCATACAGATGTAGCCAGACTTAGGGGGCTATGCACTAAGCTCCGAGCTTTCACGCTGGCCTGAAAAATAAATTGCACGTCCAATAAAAAATGAAGCCGGCTGTGCGATTAACTAAGGCCCTGAGCCCATTTTCTATCGGACGTGACAAAATCTGGCTTATCGTGCGTGCAATGTTTTTTCCCACTGCTAGCGCACTGAAACTACACGTACGATAGCTGATAGAAAAAATAAGACGCATGTAACATTTGCATGGAGATTCTGCATCTCCATGCAAGGCTGTTACAGGCGATCGTACACAAAATAAATACATTTTAATAATAGTGTACATGAGCAGGGGATCTCCGGAGCTGAACCGTTGGTTTCAGGTCCGGGGACCCCCTACTTTAGAAGATACGCACCCCGTTATGGGGTGCATCCCCTGCACTTTTAAAGCTTCCGCGTCACGTGACCGGGACATTTAAATTTTGCAGGGGATACCGGCACCCGATAACGGGGTTTGTATCTCCTGAAGTAGGGGGTCCCCAAGGCTGAAACCAATGCGGTTCAGCTCTGGAAACCCCCTGCACACGTACAATACTGTCAAAACACACATATCAATAAAAAATAATTCATTACCGTAGCGGCTATCCGCTATGGTAATGAAGCTGCATTAATGTACATTTTAATAATAGTGTGCGGGAGCAGGGGGTCTCCTGAGCGGAACCGCATTGATTTCTGCCTCAGAGACCCCCTGCTTCCTGAGTTACAGGCCCCAGTATGGGGCATCAGAGGCCAGTGTTGCCACCATCTTTATAGTGTCCCAGACGCGACGTGGACGCTATAAAGATGGCGGCGACAATGGCACTGATGCCCCAAACCGGGGCCTGTAACTCGGGAAGCAGGGGGTCTCTGAGCCAGAAATCAATGCGGTTCAGCTCAAGGGACCCCCTGCTCCCGCACACTATTAATAAAAATACATTAAAACAGCTTCATTACCTTAGCGGCTATCCGCTAAGGCAATGAAGGGGTTAAGGCACAATAGCATATTTATTGTGGACATTTGCCCCCAATAAACATTGCAATATACAACACACATCCCCCCCCCCTCCCTAACACATACAATACAGTAATAGGCAAAATTACTATTATCCACATATGGATAATAATGCATTTGCCCATTTTAAATACATTAATCACAATAAATACAGTAAATACATATTACACTTACCTTTTCCAGGCACCCACGATGAAGGCCGTCTTCATCCTCGTCTTCATCCTGCCCATGTCCCTTCCGATGCTGCAAAACATACAAAAGAATAAAAATAGCCGATGTTATGTCCCCTAACATAAGTTAAGGTCATTAACCGCTATAGTCATTAAGGGGTTAAACCAAACACATACAGTACAGTGATGTGCAAATTAACTATTATCCAGATATGGATAATAGATTATTTGCCCAATATTAAACACAACATTAGCCAGCCAGCATAAATAAAGTAAATTAAACCGCTGGCCTGTTGTATGGGTGTTGCGCCTGCGGGTCTCGCGGGTGTCCACGGCTGACCAAGCGGGGGTCCCCGCGGGCCTGCGGTACCAATGTTGTGCCTCCAAAAAAATAAACAATATTTCTAACTAAATACACCCCCCTCCCCCCGCCCCCTAACACATACAATACAGTAATGGGCAAAATTACTATTATCCACATATGGCGGGGGGAGAGGGGTGTATTTAGTTAGAAATATTGTTTATTTTTTTGGAGGCACAACATTGGTACCGCAGGCCCGCGGGGACCCCGGGACTCATGCGGGGACCCCGGGACGGCCGCAGAGACTCCCGGCTCCCGCGGGGACCCCCGCTTGGTCAGCCGTGGACACCCGCGGGACCCGCAGGTGCAACACCCATACAACAGGCCGGCGGTTTAATTTACTTTATTTATGCTGGCTGGCTAATATTGGGCAAATAATCTATTATCCATATCTGGATAATAGTTAATTCGCACATCACTGTACTGTATGTGTTTGGTGGGTGGGTAGGGAGGTGTATTTATTGAAATGTAGGCCATGTTTATGTTTTTAAAGACAGGAATGGTACCACAGGACAGCGGGGACCCACAGGGACCACTCGTGGACCCCCGGATGCCCACGGGGACCACTGGAGGACCGACGGACACCTGCGGGGAGGAACTGGGGGCACCACAGTTGTGGGCACCCCGGGGACCTGCAGGGTCCACCTGAGGTCCCCCATACACCTGTGGGGATGACCGGAGAACCCCAGACACCCACGGGGACCAACCGTGGACCCCGTTGGGACATACAGACACCCGCAGGGAACACCTGGAGGCCCACGGAGCCTAGTGGGGACCACTCGAGGGCCCCCAGACACCCGTAGGAACTCCCCGGGGTGACCTGTGGGGCCTGTGGGGACCACCCAGGAACCCCTGCCGGCCTGTGGTATTAATCCTGTATCAAATATAATAAATAATGGTTGTTTATTGGTGTTTCTTAAAACTTGTAATGGTTTTTGGTGGCCTAGGAGGTAGGTAGTAGGGCTGTTGTGTGTGTTTTTGTTTATTGTGGGTAGCGCGGATGGGTGAAGGTGGTAGTAGCCCCAAGGATGTATGTTTAGGCCTACCAGCTGGGTAGCGGGAGGGGTTAACTCCGTCATTACCTTAGCGGTTTTAAACGCTAAGGTACTGAAGGGGTTACGTCCACCCGCAACCCCCTCGTAAAGCCTAAACACCCGCCAAGGGCAAAATACCACCTTCACCCACCTCCACAATAAGCCTGGCACTGGTGGTTAACCTCTTCATTGCCTTAGCAGTTAGCTGCTAAGGTAATGAAGTTGCCTGTAAATTTATTTTTCATGCATTAGATTCATGCCGGGGGCCTCCGGTGCTGGAATAAATGGGTATCAGCTCCGGAGACACCCGGCATAATCCGATGCAGGAAAAATGCATTTAATTTTCTTAGTGCCGTCTCGCCGCATCTCGGCAGTTTCTCCCCACCTTCTTGGCAACTTTTTGTGGTGAGGCGATTTGGAGAGGAAATCTCCATTCTAAAGCGGCGATCAGCCTCGATAAGCTGATCGGGGCTACTAGAATACCGCGAGTTTGAGAAACTGCCGATAAGCGGCGATAAGTTGCTTAACGGCGATTTTTTTTTCTCTGCAAAAAAAAGCGTACATTTTTGCTCTTATCGGGGCTTATTGAATAGCTGTAGGCTTTTTTGGCGATAAGGGGCTTATCACTGCTTAAAGCATGAGGCCCTAAGTGTAAAGTGTAAATCCCTGGCATTTATTTGCGTTTTGCGGATCTGGTGACCACGGCTGAGCCGGAAAAATGGAGTTTAGCATTAACCGTAGTACTCTGCAGTAATGATAGGCGGCACTAGTGTGCAAGTGTTTGTCTTTAATCTAAATGCAATGTAACCCATCCATGTGATATCTTATTTATTTCAATGTAGCCCTCACCAGTGGCATAGCTAGACAGGTGTGAGCCCTTGAGCAATTTTTTTCAGGGCCCCATTATGAGTGAACATATTCCATAGATGCAGGGGTCTCCGTTGGGCTCCCAAGCGTGTTGGCGGCCTTGTGAGCACCCCCCCCTCTTTTACACCTCCTCACTCTCCTCTATTCCCCCTTCTCTCCTCAAGTATTTCTCTCCCCCCTCCCTAACTCCCCCCTTTTTCCTCTCACACTCTGACCCCCCCATCCGCTATCACTCAGTAACACCCCCCACCTCAACACTCAATCCAGCTCCCTCAATTCTCCCCTCCTCACATTCATTTCCCCCTCTCCTCGGGCCACACACACACAATTCCCCCCCTCCAATACAGAACCCCTCCTCCCCCCACACGATACACAAATTAGAATAACCACCTACTGTACACGCACACTACAATAACCACACACACTACAGTAAACCCCCCACACTGAAATAACCGTTTCTATATTTCTATCCTTATTTACTACCTTAAACATTTGATATTGAAAATGTATAATTTAAGTATTCCATAATTTTAAAAGACTCGTGATCCGATTTTATTGATTTCATATTACTTCTTTAAATGAATAAGTGATACAGTATTTGTAAAGTTGAGACGATAATATGATACAGTTCTTAATGTGCTTGTATTGTCACAGTCTGCTTCACATGTTGTTCTGCATCAAATCGCACAATAACACAACCTGCCAAAACATTATTTTGAATGGCAAATTCTTAATAAATCCCTAATAAATACACAGGAATGCCCATTTTGAACTACAGTATATCTTCCATTATAATAACCACATCTAGGTTTATTATTGCAGTGCACACGTGACTACTCTCAGCCTTATCACTGTGCTCCTTATCCTGCTGCTTTACAGCCTGCAGAATACCAATTCCACACAGGCAGACTCCCTGATCAAAAGAGCTAACAATCTACATGCCAAATATCTTCACAGCAGAGGAATTGAACATCTAATTTGCCCATACTGAGCTGCCACTGATTTGTAACCCAGGCGCTCACACACAGATATTCAGTGTGTCACCTGCCGGACACACATACTGAACTGCAATTACATAAATAACCCCACAAATAATGCTGCCGGCAGACCATAGATGAGCCGCTAACAACAAAGTGCTGACGAAGCTGTACTCTTGCACCCCGCCGCGGTCACAGGTACAGTAAGTCTGTATGTGTTGGTTTGTTTTATTTAAGATATCCAAACACCTAAGGATAGTGTAAAATAGTTAAATTCCAATTATGTAAAACGAAACATTACATATTACTGTACATACATATTATGCCCTCACATTTTAAGAGGCTTACAGTAGAAACATAGAACATAGGATCCTATTTACCAAACAGTGCTATCCCATGAGGCACTTTGGCCCATATTCTCAAAAGTGCTGTAGCACAGCCACGTTTTGCATGATGGTTCCTGAGATAATGGAGGAGGTTTTCGTCTATGTTTGGATACAATTGGAAATATTCTATTTTTTATTCTATAAGTTATTACAATTTCTCAAGCAAGTTAGCCACTGGGTGTTGTACCTGGTAGGCTATATATCTCGTATGTGAGCTCATACTCATGACATCATACTGCACATAGCCTGGTGGTAGATAAGGAGAGTGAGATAGCTATAAAGTTTACACAGAAAGCAGATGTAGAAAGAAAGAGAGGAAGTCAGTTGGCACGTGAGTAGAAAGTAAGAATGTTGGAGAAGGAAAGAGAGGTGGAAAAAATTGGAGGTCATCATAAGTCAGGGGTGCGCAAACTCACCTAAATGCGCCCCCCCGTCTCCTCTCCCCTCCGGCTCACGCCCCCCCCCCTCCCTGCACGGCTCCGGCGTCAAATGATGCTGCAGGGTCATGTGACATCACGTGCGTAATTTGATGCCGGTTGCCATGGAGACGACTCGCAGGAACTCCAGGTAAGTGAAAAGTTACAGAGGACTCGCGCGATCTATTTTAAATGCCTCCTGGGAAGAGTGGGGCCTTTGTAACAGCCACGCCACCCCCCCCCCCCCAAGAAAATCTTGCGCCCCCCATTTTGCGCCCCCCTGTCATTAGGTATGAAAGGCAAGTGACGGGAGGGAGAGAGATGAGGGGAAGGAGAGAGATGAGAGGGGTGCAGAGAGAAGAGGGGGAGAGAGGGAAGGGGGATGTGGGGTGAGAGGAGGAGGGGAGAGATGAGGTTGGTTTCTTAGAATTCCTGAGCAATGCCGGGTACTTTCAGCTAGTATACACATAAAATAGAAGTTGTGATAACTATCATGTAACACTTGGATCATATAGAAAATCTTTCATGAATCTCCAAGCTGCTATAATTAGCTTAAGGTTTCAACCTTCCACAAATGGGAAACAGGTAGTGGAGTGCTGCTTGGCTCCCGCACACAGGCAGAAATAGGTAGTCCTGATTTGAATAGGTGTAGAATATATAAAATAGGATCCAGTACCAGCTAAATGGGTAAAGTTGGAGGTTATGCTTTAGATTGTTTGTTCCTTGTAGTTAAAAAAGAACTCACCCACATAACTCGCGGCCCTTTGTAACATTTGTTTAAACCAGTGGTTTTCAACCTTTTTTGGTTGAGGAACCTCAGAATTCGATTGTGAAATTCTGGGGAACCCCATCTCCCACCCCCGTCTCTTGCCCCGTCACCCCTCATCTTTCGTGTCTCTCCCCCTCTCACACTCTCCCCCTTATGCTCCCTCTCCCCCACACTTTTCTCCCTTAACTCACACTCCCCCTCTATCTCCCCGTCTCTCTTCTATACACACACACACACTCCCCTTCACACACTCGCACGCACGCAAGCACACACAGTCTCCCCCTCCTCCACACAGACATACACACAGACACCCCCCTCTCTCCCCCTCCCCATAGAGACACACACAGACACACAGACACACAGTCCCCCTCCTCCACGCAGACATACACACAGACACACACACTCTCTCCCCCTCCCCCTCCTCCACGCAGACACACGCACACAGACGCACACACAGACGCACACACAGACACACACAAACAGACTCCACCTAAGGCGGCCACAGAACCCCTGAGGGGTGCTCATTGAACCCTGGGGTTTCGCGGAATCCCAGTTGAAAATCACTGGTCTAGCCAGATGGGGTTAGTAATAATCTTGAGGTGCAGTCACTAGCCACTGGACTACTGGTATTGGGCAACTATGTAGAAGTGCTAGTACGCAGTCACTAAGTAGGATGGCAGTAACTGAAGAGTTGGTAGGTTGGAATACTTTTGGAGATGTGGAACATATAAAAATAGTATTTTATTCAGCAACAACAGCAATAACTTTCCGGAGAGAGGGGTAACCGGGTTCACGCCTGACAGGGGAACTGCAGGTTGTAAGGGGCAGAGATGCGTATACTTGCTCTAAGGGGCTTATTCTAGTAGCTCCGAAATGGTCATTGCCAGCCACACGGTTTGGCATGTTCACAGAAGTGGAATGAAATGTGAGAAAAAAAGGGTATACTCTATTGCAAATCACTTCTTCTAAACCGCTTCCAAAAAAAAGTGACCAGATTGTACGTGCCTTGGAAGCGGAATGACCAGAGGTGGTGTTAACTCCCTCCCCAGTCTGACTTATGGGTATTGCTCTCTCAGCCAAACCCATATTTCAGGTTCTGGATGTAACTCGCAATACCAATCTCGCCAGTCTTTAGATGGTATTAAAAAAATATGAGGTTTTAGAAGCAGTTTGCATAACAGAGCTTTTAGAATAGCAGTTGTGGGCAAAAACATGCGCATTCAAAGCTTTTTTGATAAACCGATCGGATTGTCGGAGCAAGAGTGAAACGCTTCTAAAAAAGCTGTATAGACGCAGCTTTGCCTCAGGCCTTCAACTCTTCCAGCCAGGGCATTATTGGCCAGTAATGCCCTGTTCTTCGGGGATTATGTTTTAGCTGCTGCCAGTGGACAAATTATATGTGAATTGTGCAAGCTAGTGTTTGTGTTTCGTCTGCTTGTATATGTTAAACTGTCACACATACTGTTAACGCACCATTGACTAGTAAATGCCAGACTTGCTAATATCAAATGACCCAACGGTCTTCCAAACAAACATTTGTTTAACATTTCTGGAAAAGTCTTTTAGGACATATATTTAGACAATTAAAAACTGAGAGTGGTGGATTGTTTATGTTTTCTTGACTGGTCGATGGAGGTAAATGAGTTATTGACAGAGTAAGTGTTGGGTGAGTGCTGACCTAAAGACCGCTTACACATGTATAATGATTGTAAGGTGAGTGAAATGTAATCCAAATCAGTAGTTCTCTGTACAGAAGGCCGCTGTTACACTTCCAGACTTGTTATTGCTCCAAACAGATTATTACTTAGACATATTATAATTTTCTTCCTAGGAGGTACACATATGGTATGTCAGGGCTCTTAAACCAGTTTTCTAACGGGGTCAAATCAGAAAATGTTTAGGAGTAGAAGAGCCACAAGCAATTATAATGTAATTTTAGATACATTATGTGTGTATATAACACGCAGTATCTTAACTTACAAGTGAGTTTTAGTGTGATAAATTGCACTGCTACTGTTAATTTCAAACTAGTTGCTTAGGAAGCTGAAAGTCTAAGGGCCGCATCAAGATCCTTCACAGGCTGCCTTTGACCTGCGGGGTGCCAGTTGAACAACCCTGGTATATGTTTTGTGTAGCAAAATCATTGAGCTTAAACATTTAGAGGGCTAAAAGGAGAATGAACCAGTGTAACAAACTGGTAGATTGGCCAGTGTTCCAGGGAAGATTTAACTCTCATTAATACGAGTGGATCTTAGAGCATCATAAGTAAGGTGAAGATGGCTTCACTGCATATTGAACAGAGGCTAATAAGAAGTTTTGTAAATAGGTAAAGATGGGTGAAAAAGCGTTCTTCAAATTTTTTTTGTCTTTTTGAAATCTAATTTCAAATGATGATGCCAGGTACTGAAAATGAACATAAAAAGCGCAAACAACAACTCAAATAATACAATAACGATAGTGATCTACAATAAAAGTCCAAAGTGGGGATTGCAGCTCATACAGAACAGGTTCCTAGCCCGTATCATAAAGTACCACACACAAACAAAGGAGCGCACAGAGGCCCCAATATGCGTAAATGTTAGTAGACAATAATAATACACTGGTTTAACGGTACCATCCTCCATCCTCCAAAGGGATAGTGGGACCTCCTCAGTAAAGGAGTGCCCTTTGAGCAGTGACAAAAAGAAGAAAGGCAAACATAGTGCAACACTGTAATTGTATTATACATGCAGGCAATCACAACCGCACTTATAGAATATCCAATGAAATCAAGCCTTGGGTGTTATTGATGATACATCTGCGCCCTTATTTCAAGCAAGCACTGTTCCCTCAGAACAGTTAATGATCTCCACAGATCTCCAATGCCTGGAAGACGCATGCGTACCGCGTTCCTCGTGCGTGCAACTTCAGACTGGAATCTGATCTCTGGGAAAGTGCCGGCTGTGCTAGCTACAGAAAGCACAATAGTCAAAAAGACACACGCATTTGACCATCTCTGCGGCTTCCTCAAGGGCTCTGAGTGCCGTATTATAGCCTGCGGTTATAATACAATTACAGCGTTACACTATGTTTGCCTCTTTTTCTTTATTTTGATACTGCTCAAGAATCGGGTAACAAAAACCGGGACAAAAACCGGGACAAAAGCCATGCATGCGTGAACGCCGTTTGCCAGTCTCTCATATATGATAGGCAGTAGGCGCGGTCGGCGTGCGCTCTTCGTGCATGCACATTTGAAGCTCGTCAGGGGGATCCTAAAACCGGGACAGCACTCGAAAAAGTCGAGACAGAGCCCAAAAAAACAGGACTGTCCCGGCTAAACCGGAACGTCTGGTCACCCTACTCAAGGGCTCTCTTTATCTGAGGAGGTCCATTTGGAGGAGAACGGAAGATGGTATCTTTATAACGGTGTACTATTATTGCCTACTAACATTCACACATATTGGGGCTCCTTGCACTCCTTTGTTTGTTTGTGATGCCAGGTATTGTATACATTGCATTTAATATGGACTAGGCATCTTCCTTAGAATATGGCTAGTGATACTGGAATCTAGTGCCGGGGTGTCTTATTCTGACGTTACTGTAGCTGGCTACCGCTGTATTGGCCATATGCTAATGAGGGCCCGTTTTTTTGCATAACTTTGTGAATCTCCATTAACCTCAGGGAACATGATGTCCGTTAACTATTTAGGTAACGTCACGTTACTTGCCCTGATTTAATGGAGCTTTGTGGACCTGCCGCTTTATGAGTTTTAGAATCTACATTTTGACTAAATTATGGTGGGAAAAAAAGTGACAAAACCCCTCCACCGTACAGTGCATAGAATCTACATTAAAATGTGTCATTTTCACTCATTCTTTGTCTTATGTATAACAAGTACTTTTGATGCCACCATTATCGAAGCAGATCAAAATGAAGCTATAAAATGGTTGTTTGAAATGGTTACTATTTTTATTTACTATAATGTAAGTGTAAAAAAGTATTTTGGGGGACTTTTTATAATCCTTGATGTGCACATTTCTTCCCTAAAGCAATACTAAAAATCATGCAGTAAACATCAAAAGAATTCTTTCAAACCTTTTTCACTGTGTTTCCTGTGAAGGTCAGACCTCAAATATTTGTAGTAAAATGACTTCCATAGAAGTGGATTTGTGTATTAAGGATAGTTAAATAACCACATGTTTTCTCCTTTATGTATGGAAGTAACATACCCATGATTTATGTTTAAGAAGAGGCCATGTCCTTTACAGAGTTCCTGTATTACACTTCAACCACTATTTAAATTATGTCCAGCTTTACTCAGTTTAAGTTGTTCACTGTAATAAGCAAATGTTAGCGCAATACTCGTTTTACAAGAGGAAGAGGCCAACGTAAAATTAATATAGCTAGCCACATCAAAGAGGAAATCAGAATTTAGGATATTCCAATGTTTTGAATTTAAGCACACCATAGCTATTTAAATTGAACAGACATATAAATGTAGTTCAAGACTGTTAAGTCTGGCATAGTATGCAGTGAAGTGATATATCGTGATATACCATGCTAACAGTGCCATTAGTATATATTTTTGCAGTTGTTCCCTCAGGCCACCATTTTATTTTACATAGGTAAGAACAGGGGTCCCCAGAGCTAAACCGTTGTAATTATATCTCCTGGGAACCCTTGGTTCCTGAGACACATACAGATGTAGCCCCTTGCTATATTTCTCTGACCTAGTCCTGGAAATGGCAGGCAGTGCTAGTGTTAATCCTCTCTCACATGGCCTAGCATGTGAGCTTCATCCCCCCCTAAGTTATATTGTTGGTTTCCAGGCACCTGCCTGAAAACTGTTGGAGTCATATCCGTCCTCTGCAACATGATTGTAGCAACTTACAGGCTCAGGTCTGGGCTTGTAAGCGGCTGGGACCACATGACCGGAGGAGGGCTTTGCTGCAGTTTTTTGGTTCTGTCTAATCAAGGGTGCAGAATAGTATGGTCCCTCCCCCTGTATAAAGATGTGAGGGTCCATCAAATTCAGTCCTGTTCCAGGAGTCAGTCCTGTTCCAGCCCTACCCCTTAGGGGGTAGGTGAGTCCTGCCTTTCCCCTTTGGGGCTGAGGGTGTTCAGACTAGCCTGAGGGCCACAAGACCCTGGGATGACTTGCCCTGTCCTTCCCAGGGAAGGGATGATACTGGGCTGGGAGCCATGGAACTGTGATGTGATGTGTTGCTGTTTCTGCCATAACCGATGTTGAACTGTTGCTGGCACTCCAGAGGGATTCCTGGGTCCTATTCTGTATGAGAGTTCCTGTGGGGATGAACCCCTGCTTATGGCAGAGCCCTACAGGATAGAGGCACTGCACCACCCTAAAGCATATCTGTACCCCAAGCTCCCTACTACATTGTTGAGATTCAGCCACCTGGGAACCAACAGGTGAGCACCACAGCACCATAGAACCAGCAAATCTCCCTTGGCACTCCCTTGGCACCTAAGCACTTAAAGCTTAAATCTGTGACCATGCAGCAAGCTTAAGCCTATAGGGAACCATGTTAAAAATGGTTTTTGAAGCAAAAAGTGGCACTGACTGCTCATTTGCATGTCATTTCCCAGAATCCCTTGCTGCAGTGGAAGTGCTGTATGCTGTGTGAAATGGTGAAAGGTGGGGTTGCAGACCTGCCTAAGACATGCAGATGAGCATACAGTTGTATTTGCATATATATATATATATATATATATATATATATATATATATATATTGTGACAAACGGCTTACTCCGGGGCTCCGCCGTCTGTCCGGGACTGTTAGAACACGGTCTTTTAGGGTAGGTTAAATGATGAGACGTCACGTACTGTTCCTTTAAACAGGCTATGCCTGGTTTATTCAGTCCCAGGCACTGAGACTGCCACAGTTTAAACAGAAAACAAAGCCAAACAAAAAGCTGCTCGTCTGAGCGATAACTTAAACTTAGATGTCCCTGACTCAGAGTTGGAAGTGGCTTGTCCACTTCCACCAACAAAATAAGTACCTTTGCAGTCTTTAGACAAACTAACAGAATGAATGAAGCGATTTGGGAAAGAGGCTTTCTCACCCCTCTGCAGTTCAGCAGCCTTCCAGGCTCTTGGGCGGGGCCCAGAGGAAACAGGAAACAGGTCTTATATACCTGAACTCTAATCAGCATGACAGGTGACAGAAAACAGGCAGCAGACAAACTGTGGAATGGAGTGCCTGTACCACGAGGCTGCCCTGTTCAGCTTAGACAGGACAGAAACTGTTCAGTATCCTGGGAGCCCTGTATATGGAGTTTATTACCAACCCCTGGTTTCTGTCACATATCCTCCCCCCCAGCTCAGACCTCGAGGGGTGAGCGACCATGGATATTAGGGAGTGCATCCTTGACAACCCGTCGGCATTGCCATGTTTGTGCCCCGACCTGTGTTCCACAGAAAATTTAAAGGGCTGTAGGCTTAGGAACCACCTGGTCACCCTAGCGTTCTTCTCCCTATTTTGACACATCCAGGTAAGGGGTGCATGATCTGTGACCAATCGGAACTTTCTCCCCAACAGATAATACTTGAGTGTCTCTACAGCCCACTTTATTGCGAGACACTCTTTCTCGACTATGGAGTAATTTTTCTCCTGGGGATTTAGTTTCCTACTTAAATAAAGGATGGGGTGCTCCTCCCCTTGAGACTCCTGGGAGAGTACCGCCCCCAGCCCTACCTCAGATGCGTCGGTTTGGACTACGAACTCTTTGGAGAAGTCAGGTGTGACCAACACTGGTTGGGCACAGAGAGCTTCTTTCAGGCTTCTAAAGGCCTGTTCGGCTTCGGGGGACCACTTTACCATTAGCGGTCCTCTTGCTTTTGTGAGGTCGGTTAGTGGGGTTGCCTTAGTTGCAAAATTGGGAATAAACCTCCTATAGTAGCCAATTAACCCCAAAAAGGTCCTTACTTGTTTTTTTGTGACTGGCCTTGGCCAATTTTGTATCGCCTCTACTTTGAGTGTTTGTGGTTTGAGTAACCCTCTACCAATAGAATACCCCAGATACTTGGCCTCCTCCAGACCAATAGTGCATTTAGCGGGGTTAGCAGTTAGTCCAGCAGACCGAACTGCGTCGAGCACAGCTTGGACCTTTGGAAGGTGGGACTGCCAATCTTCACTATGGATTACCACATCATCCAGGTAGGTGGCAGCGTACCGAACATGTGGTTTTAAAATTTTATCCATCATTCTTTGGAATGTGGCGGGAGCTCCATGTAAGCCAAAAGGCAGCACCTTATATTGAAAGAGGCCGTCTGGGGTTGAGAAGGCTGTTTTTTATTTTGCCCTTTCTGTGAGGGGAACCTGCCAGTACCCTTTTGTTAGGTCTAGGGTTGTGAGATATCGGGCTTTGCCCAGTCTCTCTACAAGTTCATCCACCCTGGGCATAGGATAAGTATCAAATTTTGACACCGCGTTTAGTTTCCGGTAGTCATTACAAAACCTTGTTGTACCGTCTGGCTTTGGGACTAAAACTATAGGGCTGTTCCACCCACTTTGGGATTCCTCAATTACGCCTAGTTTTAGCATTTTTTTAACCTCTAAACTTATAGCCTCTCTCTTGGCCTCTGGGATTCGGTACGGTTTAAGGTTAACTCGGACCCCCGGTTCAGAGACTATGTCATGTTTAATTACGTTAGTTTTACCTGGCTGTGTAGAGAAGATTTCTTTGTTCCTTCTCACTAAACTCTGGACCTCTCGTTTCTGATGCACGGACAGTGTTTCAGCTATGCTAACCTCTGGGTCAGTTTCTTGATTCTCTGACGGACCTGGGGGTACTAGGGTTAACAAGACCTCTCTATCTTTCCAGGGCTTGAGTAGGTTTATATGGTAAATTTGCTCAGGTTTCACCCTACCTGGCTGCCTTACCCTATAATTTACTTCTCCCACTCTTTCCAAGACCTCATATGGCCCATGCCATTTAGCAAGGAATTTACTCTCCACGGTGGGAACCAGAACTAGTACCCTATCACCTGGAAAAAAAATTCTGACCCTAGCACCCTTATTATACGTATTCCTTTGTGCTTCTTGAGCTTTCTCCATGTGTTCCCTCACTATGGGTAGGACTGCAGCAATGCGGTCCTGCATTTGGGCAACATGCTCTATTACACTTCTGTAAGGGGTAACCTCGTGTTCCCAAGTTTCTTTGGCTATATCCAGTAAGCCCCTTGGATGTCGGCCATACAATAGTTCAAACGGGGAGAAGCCTGTGGATGACTGGGGAACTTCCCTAATGGCAAATAACAGGTATGGTAACAAACAGTCCCAGTTTTTCCCATCCTTATCGACCGCCCGGCGTAACATGCTCTTTAAGGTTTTATTGAACCTTTCCACTAAACCATCTGTTTGTGGATGATAGACTGAGGTTCTGAGATGCTTGATTTTTAGGAGTTTACATAGCTCTTTTGTTACTTGGGACATAAATGGTGTTCCCTGGTCAGATAAGATCTCTTTAGGAATTCCGACCCGGGAAAACAGAAGTACTAACTCTTTTGCTATGTTTTTAGCAGAGGTGCTACGTAGGGGAACTGCCTCCGGATATCGGGTAGCATAATCTAATATTACCAATATATGCTGATGTCCCCTAGCAGACTTTATTAGGGGTCCTACTAGATCCATAGCAATCCGGTCAAATGGTACCTCTATTATGGGAAGGCTGCGGTATGCTTTGAACGGGGCGGTGATCTGACATTCTGGGCATGAGGAACAATAGTTTGTAATTTCTGCCAGAACCCCAGGCCAATAAAAGCTTCGGAGAACCTTTTCTTTTGTCTTTTCCACCCCTAGGTGTCCCCCCAATGGATGACTATGTGCGAGGTGTAATACTACGTTACGGAATGTCCGTGGTACCAACAATTGTTTAGTTGTAACTGATTTTCTTTTATCAACCCGATATACTAGGTCGTTCTCTACCTCGAAGTAGGGGTAAGCAAGTGACCTATCTGGTTGGCCATGAGTACTATTCTGGTCCCGTATATTTCCCCTTGCTACCGCTAATGTGGGGTCCTCCCACTGGGCCTTCTTAAAACTCCCAGGACTGACCTCTAGGTCAGCGAGGGTCTTATCCTGTACTGGGGTGGTAAGTGCCTGATCAACATCTTGATTTGGGGTATTCCCTACCAAAGTAGTGATGGGGAAGGGAATTTCACAGCACTCCTCCTTTTCCCCTTTCTTATTTGGGCCCTCGTCAACCTCCATTTCTGAAAAAGGGAAAGGATTTGTTTCTTCTAACACTTCGTTATGGTCTGCTATTGAACTCTGGGCGCTATTCTGAGCTGGGGACCACATTTTTAGAAAATGGGGAAAGTCGGTCCCTATTAACACATCATGTGCCAGTTTGGGTACAACACCCACCTTGAAATCTAAAAAACCAAATTCTGTTTCAAAAAAAACATCAACAGTGGAATATTCATGATTATCCCCATGTATACAACAAATTGCCACTCTTTGTGAACTGTTTACCTGTTTCTTCTTAATGGGCAATAGGTATTCGGACACTAGTGTGACCATACTCCCAGAGTCAAGAAGTGCCCGAACCCTCTTACCATTAACCTTTACAAATGCCCACAGATGGTTATTCAAGGGGTCCTCTGGGCTAGGGCCCATACATTGGGACAACAGCGAATAAGGTTCCACGCTGTTGCATTGCATGGGCTCATCATTTAGTGGGCAGATTTTTGCTGTGTGGCCCCTCTCATGACAATTTACACATTTAGGTACATAGTCTGTGTCCCACTTAGAGCCTTTTCCCGGCTCCCCATGTTGGCTATTGCCCTTAGTGTGCGAACCACTGTTGCTGGTGCTGCGTGAAGGTGGTCGCCGCTCTTCAGCTCCCCTTAACCCCGGTACCCTTTTACCGTCTCTGGAAGAGTCCTGGAACCTCGGGTAGTGGGGTTGCTCCACGACTGTGGGTTGCGGGTGCTCTCCTGCTGCATTGTACCTTTCTACGAGGGCCACAAGCTCATCCGCATTGTGGGGGTCACTCCGACTGACCCAATGGCGTAAGGCAGAGGGAAGTTTCCTCAAGAACTGGTCCATGACCAACCGTTCCACGATGTGGCTTGCTGAGTTGATCTCGGGTTGTAGCCACTTCCGGGCGAGGTGGATGAGGTCATACATCTGGCTTCGGGTGGCTTTATCCATCGTGAAGGACCATGCGTGAAACCTTTGGGCGCGAACAGCCGTGGTTACGCCGAGGCGGGCGAGGATCTCGAACTTCAATTTTGCATAGACGTTAGCTTCGGCTGGCTCTAGATCAAAGTAAGCCTTCTGGGGTTCGCCGCTTAGGAAGGGTGCGATTAGACCAGCCCACTCAGCTTCTGGCCATCCCTCTCTCTGTGCCGTGCGTTCAAACGTGAGAAGATAGGCTTCCACATCATCCGAGGGTCCCATCTTCTGAAGGTAGTGGCTTGCCCTGGTCATTTTCGGAACTGGGGCTGCCGCTGCCAGTGGAAGGTTACTGATAGTCTCCCTCAGGATCTCGAGTTCCTGCTGTAAGCCCTGAGCGAACCGCTGTTGCTCCTCTTTCAGCAAGCGGTTTGTCTCTTGCTGGTTTGCATTCGCCTGTTGCAGGGCTTCATTCGCGTCTCTCTGGACAGCGACATTGCGTACCAGCGCACTCACCACGTCTTCCATCTTGTTTGGAGAGAGAGAAAAAAAAACCTTTTTTTTTTTTTCTTTAAAGTTCTTTAACCCCCAGACCTTTTAGTGTTCTGCCCGCATTCTCCACCATATGTGACAAACGGCTTACTCCGGGGCTCCGCCGTCTGTCCGGGACTGTTAGAACACGGTCTTTTAGGGTAGGTTAAATGATGAGACGTCACGTACTGTTCCTTTAAACAGGCTATGCCTGGTTTATTCAGTCCCAGGCACTGAGACTGCCACAGTTTAAACAGAAAACAAAGCCAAACAAAAAGCTGCTCGTCTGAGCGATAACTTAAACTTAGATGTCCCTGACTCAGAGTTGGAAGTGGCTTGTCCACTTCCACCAACAAAATAAGTACCTTTGCAGTCTTTAGACAAACTAACAGAATGAATGAAGCGATTTGGGAAAGAGGCTTTCTCACCCCTCTGCAGTTCAGCAGCCTTCCAGGCTCTTGGGCGGGGCCCAGAGGAAACAGGAAACAGGTCTTATATACCTGAACTCTAATCAGCATGACAGGTGACAGAAAACAGGCAGCAGACAAACTGTGGAATGGAGTGCCTGTACCACGAGGCTGCCCTGTTCAGCTTAGACAGGACAGAAACTGTTCAGTATCCTGGGAGCCCTGTATATGGAGTTTATTACCAACCCCTGGTTTCTGTCACAATATATATATATATATATATATATATATATATATATATATATATATATATAACAAAACAAAAAGAAGTGCCAGTTCCGTATATAATAGTGTAATAATAGGGATTTATTAAATAATTGAAGCAGTCAAATAGACCAATGCGAAATTGGTTTGATTAAAAAGCAATCAATAGACAAGTATTGGCAATGTGCAGCAGTGTGTGAGAGACCTGCAGAAGGTCTAATACAGCGAGGAGACCAAAAGATAATATGGAGGAACCAGTGATGTTGGTAATGATGGTAAGCAGTAGATATAGCTGTTAATAGCCCAAAGGATTGTTAATTATTCATCATCCACACAGCAATCACTGCTTATATTTATTACTAGTTTAGTATATATCACTCACATTTAGTATATCAATACTTTATTTATTTTATACATTTTTTACCTAGTTTATATATATTTTTTTATAATTATATTCAGTTCACTCACAATATTTTGGACACCTAACCACCTAACCTCTATCACTCACTAGCGCTATTATTTGTGTTTGTGTATATATATATATATATATATATATATATATATATATATATATATATATATAGTGGTCGACAAATCACCAAAAAATCTACTCGCCACCTAGTACCACACGTGTGCTGCTTGTGCCAATAGGAGCTCGCCACGATTTTAAATCCACTCGCCCGGGGCGTGCAAATGTATAGGTTTGTCGAACACTGTGTGTGTGTATATATATATATAGTCATTATATATATATATGCAAATATAGCTGTATGCTCATCTGCATGTCTTAGGCAGGTCTGCAACCCCACCTTTCCCCATTATCACCCAGCATACAGCACTTCCACTGCAGCAAGGGATTCTGGGAAATGACATGCAAATGAGCACACAGTGTCACTTTTTGCCTCAATAACCATTTTTAACATGGTTCCCTATAGGCTTAAGCTTGCTGCATGGTCACAGCTTTGAGCACAGCCAGGGTATATATATATATATATATATATTTGTGTGAAAAAGAATGTACATCCTCTTTGAATTCTGTGGTTTTACATATCAGGATATAATAACAATCGTCTGTTCCTTAGCAGGTCTAAACATTAGGTAAATACAACCTCAGATGCACAACACATGACATATTACACTGTGTCATGATTTATTTAACAAAAATAAAGCCAAAATGGAGAAGCTATGTGTGAAAAACTAAGTACACCCTTACTGCTTCCATAGGAATTAAGATGCTAAATAGCAGACAGGTGCAGCTAATCAAATGCCCTTGATTAATTGATCATCAGCAAGTGTGACCACCTCTATAAAAGCCGAAGTTTTAGCAGTTTGCTGGTCTAGAGCATTCAGGTGTGTGTTAACACAATGCCAAGGAGGAAAGACATCAGCAATGATCTTAGAGAAGCAATTGTTGCTGCCCATCAATCTGGGAAGGGTTATAAGGCCATTTCCAAACAATTTAAAGTACAGTGAGAAAGATTATTAAGAAGTGGAAAACATTCAAGACTGTGGTCAATCTTCCCAGGAGTGGACGTCCCAGCAAATTCAGCCCAAGGTCAGACTGTGCAATGCTCAGAGAAATTGCAAGAAACCCCAAGAGTTATATCTCAGACTCAACAAGCCTCAGTTAGCATGTTAAATGTTAAAGTTCATGGCAGTACAATTAGAAAAAGCATGGTTTGTTTGGAAGGGTTGTCAGGAGAAAACCTCTTCTCTCTAAAAAGAACATGGCAACACGGCTTAGGTTTGTAAAGTTGCATCTGAACAAACCACAAGACTTCTGGAACAATGTCCTTTGGACAGACGAGACCGAAGTGGAGATTTTGGCCATAATGCACAGGGCCACATTTGGCAAAAACCAAACACAGCATATCAGCACAAACACCTCATACCAACTGTAAAGCACGGTGTTGGAGGGGTGATGATATGGGCTTGTTTTGCAGCCACAGGACCTGGGAACCTTGCAGTCATTTAGTCGACCATGAACTCCTCTGTATACCAAAGTATTCTAGAGTCAAATGTGAGGCCATCTGTCCGACAGCTAAATCTTGTCCGAAATTGGGTCATGCAACAGGACAATGATCCCAAGCACACCAGCAAATCTACAACAGAATGGCTGAAATAGAAAAGAATCAAGGTTTTTCAATGGCCTAGTCAAAGTCCAGACCTCAACCCAATTGAAATGCTGTGGCTGGACCTTAAGAGAGCTGTGCATAAGCAAATGCCCACAAACCTCAATGAACTGAAGCAATGTTGTAAAGAAGAGTGGGCCAAAATTCCTCCACAGCAATGTGAGAGACTGATAAAGTCATAAAGAAAACGATTACTTCAAGTTATTGCTGCTAAAGGTGGTTCTACAAGCTATTGAATCATAAGGTGTACTTGGTTTTTCACACATGGCTTCTCCATTTTTGTTAAATAATTAATGAAACGGTGTAATATGTCATGTGTTGTTGTTCATCTTAGGTTGTATTTACCTAATTTTAAGACCTGCTAAGGAACAGATGATTGTTATTATGTCCTGATATGTAAAACAATAGAATTCAAAGGGGGCAAGGGGGTGTACTTTCTTTTTCACACAACAATATATAACATATATATACAGTGCAGAATAAATGAGTTCTTCAGTATTAGGTGTTACCTTTTTTATTGAACTAACAATTTATGTCATAGGACAAGCTTTCGAGAGTTCTCCTCTCTTCTTCAGGTCAAGCAATACTGATATACACAGGAATCTATGGCTAAAACAGTGTAGAGAGAAAAAAAAACAGATATGTACTGTAGATAAGGTAGGGTGTTAAAAGTGTTTGAAGCCAGGGGATGGTGACAAGGAAAGGTGGGGAGGGGGAGGGATGCTGGGGGGAAGATAAAGTGTGGATAAGAATAGAGGCAAGCAGGATAATTACAAACAATTTTGATAGGGTGTGAGAAAACCCATGTCCGCATTAAGTCTTTTGGTTTTGGTGTCAAAGAGTCTTATCATTCTGAGTTCAAATGTTTTCCGTTCTTGGGTGCTTTTAAACATTCCATTGAGGATTTTGATTTTTAAATAATTTATGGAATGATCTGGCTGTGAGAAATGATGTCCCACAGGTGAGCAGTATCTTCCTTCTTCGTGATGGAGTATGGAGTGTCTGTGCATATTCATTCTGCCTTGTACTTTTTGGCTGGTTTCCCCAATGTAGCAACCTTGGTCACATTTGTTGCACTGAATCATATACACTATATTCCTGGATGTGCAGCTGTATGATTCCTTAACATTGAGTGTTCCATGGTTTTGACTGGCTGTGGGATCTTGGCATATATGTTTGCACAGTTTGCAGCGTTTGTTGTTGCACGGTTTTGTGCAATTATCAGTGTCTTTAAGTTCATTGTGAAGTTTTCTGCTGACTAATTTCTGTTTGAGGTTTGGTGGTTGCGAGAATGCAAGAATGGGAGGTTTGGGAAAGATTTCTCAGAGCCAGATCATTCCATAAATGATTTAAAAATCTAAATCCTCAATGGAATGTTTAAAAGTACCCAAGAACGGAAAACATTTGAACTCAGAATGATAAGACTCTTTGACACCAAAACCAAAGGACTTAATGCGGACATGGGTTTTCTCACACCCTATCAAACTTGTTTGTAATTATCCTGCTTGCCTCTATTCTTATCCACACTTTCTCTCCCCCCCCCAGCAACCCTCCCCACCTTTCCTTGTCACCATCCCCAGGCTTCAAACACTTTTAACACCCTACCTTATCTACAGTTCATATCTGTTGTTTTTTTTTGTTTTTTTTTTCTCTCTACACTGTTTTAGCCATAGATTCTTGTGTATATCAGTATTGCTGACCTGAAGAAGAGAGGAGAACTCTCGAAAGCTTGTCCTATGACATAAATTGTTAGTCCAATAAAAAAGGTATCACCTAATACTGAAGAACTCATTTATTCTGCACTATCGCAACTTGACTAACATGGCTATTTTCTGCTTTTTATATATATATGTAGAGGTATACATGTAGAGGTATCAGTACCGTGTTAGCCAAGCTTCAATAATCAAAAAATAAATAGATGATACCGTTCTGTGGCTAACGAAATGCTTTTATTTGTGCGAGCTTTCGAGATACACTGATCTCTTCTTCCGGCGATGTTACAATGAATGAAGCAAGCAAAAGCTATACTATAAACAGTGTCTATTGGAATGTTATCTGTGCTGGTCCTTCCCCCGGTGTGGATGTGTTTTATGGCTGGAGGTGTCAAAAGGTTCCTGAAAGCAAGTGATGAAAGAGTGTGTATGTGTATCAGTGTGAATTAACATGAATGGAGAGCCCACAGTATAAGCCACCTACTCAATATTATATATTTATATAATGGCGTGTGTGTGTGTGTGTGTGTGTGTGTGTGTGTGTGTGTGTGTGTGTGTGTGTGTGTGTATGTATGTATGTATGTATGTATGTATATATATATATATATATATATATATATATATATATATAGTGAATAAATGAGAACAAGGCACTCCATCAGGTAGATATAGGTGGGTGCTAATCCTATATAAATCAAATAGGCTATACGATACCGTGTAAGTGGATATCAGAGGCAGCACTCCAGAAGATAGTCAAAAAAATTGGTATTTAATGTGACATAGGTCCCGTGTGGAGGACCGAAACGTTGGTTTATATGTCACATTAAATACCAATATTTTTGACTATCTTCTTGAGTGCTGCCTCTGATATCCACTTACACGGTATCGTATAGCCTATATATATATATATATATATATATATATATATATATATATATATATATATATATATATATATATATATATATGTATATATACAAAATGTTTCCCCATGAGAGAACATTGATAAAAAAATGGTCCCGACTTTAACTGTAACTCCTTTGTTACCAGCAGTGGCCAGCTATCCTTGTTTTATCCCCTATCCTTTGTATTTTCTCTCCTCTGAGCCCTATGTCAGATTATGGATGGGAGTAATGCCAAGACTTTAGTAACACCACGTTGTTTAAAGAAATAACATGACTTTAAGCCTATTCACAGTCCAACCGTTATTTATCACTGAGAATATGGCATTAGGGAAAATAACGTCAGTTCCTGTTTCTGGTCGAGTCACATTGTTTTCCCTGATTTACTAGAGCTTAGTGAATCTGGACCTAAATGGTCAATTGGTTTATAATTATAGGCAAGAAATAGATTTGTGTGAAAAGAAATTCTGGGAAGCATTGTAATTGAAAAATTACTCAGACGGACATTTCTTTTATTTTTGTTTTGTTTAACAACGCCGAAGATTTGGAAATCAGACCATATGTATTAAATTACAGCCCTAATGCTATGTTTATTTCAAGGAATACAACCAGTCACTTATGCCAAGAGGAAGTCTGACCAAACCAATTATAAAACATGTTTACAACATTGATGCTTTTTGAATGACAATTTCAAAAGATAATGTAGTTAAATCACGAGATGTTTGGTTTCTGGTAATAAAGTGATTCCAAATTATTGTTTTGAATAGGATGAGAACATTTCCATGCTATATTTACTATAATCTACTAATTCTTTTAACATAATAGTTGGACATATTTTAAGTCACCACAGAATATGGATGTTCCTCTGAGAAACAAACGCCTCTAATGTATTTACAGAAAAGAGAAATGCAGCTGTTTCATTGGAGTCAAGATATTTAGCCAGATTATACAGTGTGTCTATTTTAAAGTGAGTGAACTTGTTTACCTCAAGAAAAGTTCAATGCATCATGGAGTTTGGTTTAGTGCATCTTTCCACCACAGTAAGCGGCGGAAACATCAAACTGCGGTAACCTAAAAATGCAGTATTATCGCCATAAAAAGTGTTATTTGTATAGTGCAAGCACGTTGCACTGGCAAAAAATATCACACTTTTTATCGGAAGCGAAAAAAAAATAGATTTAATAGCGCATTTTTGGTAGTAACACCAATACATCCAGTTACGATATTTATCAGAACGGGATTAACGCTAGAAGTAACGTAAGTTTTTTTGCCACCTACTCAAGGCTGGCGTTGGCCCTGTTTTTCCTATGTCTATAATGGACAATGCATTTGCCATTATGTACATAGGCAAGATAAGCTAAACCAACCTGAAATACAGGTAGGTGCTAAAATATGACTTAAACTACATTACAGTTAATATTAACCCCATAGTAGCCCAAGTGGCCAACTAGTCATGGGTTTTCATGACTAACTGATCACAAAGGGCTACAAAATGGTTTAATATCAACATTAAACTATACTACAGAGGTAGCCAACCTTATTGTTGTTCTGGTCGTGACCACGCCAATCATGGCTCAGGAAGGCTTAATACTGCGGTAGTTCCCATGGAAAAATAATTGATCCCCTGACAGTTCCATCGTGGCAGCCACCTCCTTCAGCACTTTGGCTTTTCAGCATTTTAGCTGCGGCTCTGGGAACAGCAAGCCTGGCTACATCTGTACCTACCCCAACTGGCCACATTAGTGGGTAATAGAGATGGGCTAATCCGCCCAAATTAGTTTCCCGGATTTTCTTGCATTTTCCCCCCAAAATCCATTTCGCGGTGTAAAATCTGCAGACGGATTTGGTCGATTTTAATCCACATGGATTCATCAAAAAACGCCATTGGATACAATCTATTGACGTACAGTATTTGTAGAATCCAATCCATGGATTCAACAATCCGTTGGTGGATTCTACAAATCCGTCCACAGATTGTGGAATCCACAGAGTGTATTAGTAATAATAATAAAACATCTGCAAAACGTGAATTGTCCTCTTTGAGATTGATCGTAGGAAATTCGCAAAGCAAAGGAAACGGCCGATCCGCTGCGAATCCAAATCCGCCAAAAAAAAAAAAATGTGCCCATCTTTAGTGGCTAGTAAAGCATTGCCATGGATTGCCAAGATTGTGTAACTTATAATGAGTTCACAGTGCCTGTTACAAAATGATATTCAATAAATACTGCTTGGTTTAAGCGTCTATTTGTAAATGCTGTACACACAGAAGATAATCAACCACTTGACCAAGCTAACTTGCTTGTAATACCCTGCTTTTCCCTTGCACCTTCAGTAACTAAGTTTAATTACCATAAAGCAAAAAGAGTCTACAATATTATATTTTAGCACAGTTAAATCGACAACCCTTTGGTCTTCATTTCGTTATTGTATGGATTAATAGTGATGAATATAAAGAGGCCAACGGGGGTGTTCGCCTTGGGGTGCACTGAATTAGCCCCCCAGTATTGCTGCAATGTATTCTAAGATGTTAATGCACCTTAAATATATCTTCTATATATATTACGGTATTTACACGACTGACCTATTTGTTTTAAAGGCGCAAAGTAACTTTTCAACAAATATTGGAGCTGCAAAATGATGACACTCTGCATGTAATATTATATAAACCATTAAGAACACAAAAAATTCTTAAAACAAAAATAAATTAGACATCCCTACAATCATCAAAGCAGCATTTGAAAGTGATTAATATGAAAATTACAATATTTGGGGGATTCCGGTAAATATTATTAGACATTTCAATGTTTTTTTCAGAACGCAAAACTAAAGGATTTTAAAATTACACATGTAATGTGAACAAAAAGTGAACTAATTTATCAATTCAAACTCAGATGGGACATGCATAGTGTTAGGTACAGCTTGTAACAATGGTCACAATTTGGTATTATTATGGTAAAGTAATGCTAGCAGCAACAGTTTAATTTTACAGCTGTTAGTATCAAGGTGTGTTGCTCCAAATTGGTTCCATTTGGATTACTGAGCTAAATGGGGATTGTTTGAGGAACACTTAGAAGAGGAGTTACAGTATGTAAATGGTTTATTTTTCCATTCTGTCTACATTACTTAAATTTGCAGAGTATAAAGTGGCCTTAACCGCTTTACTCAAGAAATTAGTAGAAGATTTCACAACAAGATTTCATACCTCGGCCATCGATAGAAATACATTTTCTTGTACTACAATGTGGAACAAATTGCCTTTTCTCTGAATACATATAACCCTCTGCTTATTTCAATTTTAAAGTTTGTCTTTGGAGCATAAATTGGTCAATACAGCCAGTACAATACATTCAATAAATCAGTAGACACACAATCCATAATGGATTGAAAGGTGCTACAGTCACATACAGTATAAAGACTCATTACTGGAGCATATAGCCCCAACTTGCAAGAAATGCATTGTATGTATGAATGTATATCTTTAAATATTGCCCACAGTGTACTAAGCCCATTAGAAAGACAATACATTGCAGGAAATTATAATACAATAAGCACAACAAAGTCAGACAATTGGAAAGGAAAACCATGCCCCAGAGAGTGTACAATCTAAGTGGTATACTGGGAAATTTACAGAGACAGCAGGTGGGGGAATACGTGCAGTGGATGGCAGTGCTTGGCCACAGTGGTTGGTTGGAGTGACTGTGGGTTTGGGACAATAGCCATGAGTCCAGCCTATTGGGATGCAAAAACTTTGGCATGTGTTACAATCAGAGGATGATCTGAAAGTTAAAATTGGTGACGTGCTTGAAATGTAAAAGATAATCTGGTTTCTAGTCAGTATATATCAACATATCAACAAACCAGCAAACAAAAGATTCAGGAATCATATCCCCATGGATCTTGTAAAGCATGTAAATATACTGTATCAAACCAGCTAAGAAATGTTTAAATTCTGTGAGAGATATAAATTGAAAAGTTGAAAATGCCTTACTTGCCCATGCAATCTTTTTTGATATTGGAATGACAACACGGCCCCTCAAAAAGAAAGAACTGGAGCAGGCATGCAATATTGCTAATGCAGCAACTGATCAAACCAAAGGGAAAATGTTAGCCTCAGTAGCAAGACATTTCCTGCAACAACATAAGGGCAAAGCTGCAGCATTACAAACCTATGTCCTCGATAGAGTTACATTAGGAATAAGAGGAGGCAATTATGAGAAGGGATAAATAAAAAAATAAACATTTACATTAAATACAGTATGTCCCAACAGACAAAATGGGGAGATGTGTTTCACGGTTTTAAAGAGAATGTTTGAATATTTATCTGTATTAAAAATGTAAGATATGTCATTGTTATTTCTCTCTTTTTGAGCCATGTGATTTGCCATCAGTATAAAATCAGCATCTCTTGCCCCTGGTTAAGCCAATGAGGTGAAATGCGTGTCGGGTGAGGGAAGCAGCTCTGGCACAATCACTATGCCTGCTGAGGCAATGCTGGCTTGAGAGAACGCCATCACACACGTGGATGAGAGACGCTAAAGGCTATCATGCTGCAACAGAGCCCTTTAATATTTGTTCATGGCAGATTATTTATATTCAATATGGCCAGAGAAATTGCTGCTTGATCCTTTTTAACTCAACCAGAGGAACTGTATGTATGATGAAAACAGGAGGATTTTTTATGCTGAATATCATCACTTGGATTATAATTTACTGTGTCTAAAGTAGCGACTGCTTTATATATATAAATATATATATATATATTTTTTCCTGAGGTTTCATCATACTCTTTACATATTCACATACAGTAGGTAGCTGGGTTACCCAGAGGGACTATATTTAGTACTCCATGTTCTTTTTAGCTTTTTCTCTAGGAACTTTTTCTGTAGGATTGTGTGTTATGTGCGTTGATTTTTTTGTATGACATATTTTGTACTGAAACAAGCTTTTTTTTTTTTTATATATATATATTGCATCCGTTTGAAAGAATCTTTCTCTCGGTGTTGATATGAGATTTTGTTCTGTTATGTGTGTATATTTTACAGCATAGCACCATGGTTTAATAGGCAATATTAATCCTTATTATTATAAGGTATTAGTAGATTGAAATTAATTAAATCATGCTTGGACATAAACATACACAAAAGAATGTACATTGTACAGGTATTAAAGCACTCAAGATTTAATCTAATCATTTTTTTTCCGTTTGTATATTACTGTTACTCATGAGCACCACGAGTGACTTAAAACGGAAACATGTTTCTTTATCTACTATTGATGCAAAGTTATCTGTGTAGTGTTAACAGTTATTTTCCTGGTCACCTTCCTTTAGTCAAGACAATTATAAACTTATTACTAAATAAATCTACATTCATGGAAAGTATATTTAAATAATACAAACCTGCTGCTTTTAGTTTCGCAGCGAGTCCATATGCTGTGATTGATTTTCAAAGAGCAAATAACTAAGACATATTGAAACAATTCCCCATATTGCTGTTCTGTACCCACCAGATCTGTTAGCCAGGTGAATTGCACCTCAGATCTGGCATATTTCTTTATTGAATGCTATAGTGACAGTCCAAGGAGAAGAAGTTGATACATTCCATTATAATACAAGCAATGTGTAACTTACTCCTTCTACTGACACTTCTCAAAACGCTTGTTTGTGGCCGGATACTGTATGTATATACAGTATGTATGTCTTTATTTATATAGCGCCATTAATGTACATAGCGCTTCACAGTACTAATACACATGACAATCATATAAATAACAAATAATACAAATAACAGATCATGGGAATAAGTGCTTCAGACAAAACATTGTGGAAGAGGAGTCCCTGCTCAGAAGAGCTTACAATCGAATTGGTAGGAAGAACGTACAGAGACAGTAGGAGGGCATTCTGATAAATGCATCTGCAGGGGGCCAAGCTTTATGTATCATGTGTATAGTATTAGCCACGGAGCTACTCATATGCTTCTTTAAGCATGTGTGTCTTAAAGTGGGTCTTAAAGGTGGATAGAGAGGGTGCTAGTCGGGTATTGAGGGGAAGGACAGTACATAGGCGTGGGGATGTCAGTGAGAAAGGTTTAAGATAGGAGAGGGCGTTGGATACAAAGGAGGTAGAGAGAAGACATCCTTGAGCAGAACCCAAGTCGGAATGGTACATAGCGAGAAATTAGGGCTGAGATGTAAGGAGGGGCAGAAGAGTGTAAAGCTTTAAAAGTGAGGAGGAGAATTGAGTGTGAGATGCGTGATTTGATGAGAAGCCAGGATAGTGGTTTCAGCAGGGGAGATGCTGAGACAGATTTAGGAAAGAGTAGAGTAAGTGTAGTTTAATTCATTTTTAAATCATGCTTAAGTGTCTGTTAATAATGATTATCTTATCATCAGTTTACTATCCCCCCCAAATCATTTTTGTAAATCTACTAATACAGGAATATTTAGGAAAGCAGTGGAATCTCCGTATCACACTATGATAATGGGAATTTTTCAGTTAAAATGACCCATGGCCCTACTTGCCTTTCTAATTATCACCCTTTCCCTCTCGTCATTTTCTTCCAAACTGCTTAAACGTCTGGTCTTCTCCTGCATACTCCACTTTCTTAATTCCCATGCCCTCCTAGACCCTCTGTAATTTGTCTTTCGTAAAGCTTACTTAGCTGAAACTGTCCTTACAAAAGTAGCCAATGTTCTCCAGGAAGATAAAGCCCATGGTCATTTCTCCATTATTAATCTGCTTGATCTGTCTAGTGGTTTCAATAATGTTGAGCAATTTCTTCTTCAGATTCTACACTGTCTTTGTATCCATAAAAAAGCAATATCCTGAATCTCTTCATACTTTTCCAAATGCTCCTTTTTCATCTCTTTTGCTGACATGTCTTTATCTCTGTTGATCTTTCTGTTGGTTTGCCTCAGGGCTCTGTTCTGGGACTTCTCTTATTCTCTGCCTCGACACACGATCGATCACTTTGTGGCCACATCAACTTCTCTGGATTCACCTCAGAAGGTGATCTCATTCATTTTGCAAGGGAGTTTTAGTATAAAAACGAAACATTTGGGATATGAATTTGGAATTAAACAGTTGTGTTCTACAGCCAACAAGACAGGTACTCCCTTATGTCCAAATCCATGATCTCTTGGCAGAATCTGATATTGTTGTGTGGTAACGTATTTTAGATTTTCCTGTTTTCCCCTGTTATTTTATTAAACTGTTTGGATATATTATACTCTATGTTTCTTGTGATATTCTTTTCCCATATCTAAGCACTGTACTACTTTTGTATAGTCTTTGGCCTCTAGTTAAACTTTGCATGTTTTGAAGAGAGTGATTGCATTCAGACACATTTTGCTACAATAGATTTTTGTGTGCTAATTACATCTTTTTCTTAGTAAACTGGACCAAAAACCCCTAGGGCCTCATTCAGAGAGGGTTGCTAAAAATTATTACCAGGGCATTTAAAATGATGTTTTTTGGGGTGTTGCTATCACGGTATTCAGAAAGCCTTCATTACCTGTCATAGCAAAATTCACAAAACGGGTGATAATCCGGTGATCAGATGAACGACCCTCTAAAAAGGTCTTACCCGGCGAGTTGTATCTGCTGCAGAGAGAGCTGCTCTGAGAGAGCCGTCTCTCCCTGTGCAAATATCTCACAAAATTTATGTGTATAAATTTTAATTTTGTTAATAGTTTAGATGAGCAGGGGTTCTCCTGAGCTGAACTGCATTGGTTTCAGCCTCAGGGACCCCCTACTTCCCGAGATACAGGCCCCGTTATGGGGTGCCGGTATATCCTATGCATTTTATTCCCATGGTCACGTGACGCGGACATTTAAATGCATAGGAGATACTGGCCCCCCATAACGGGGCCTGTATCTCGGGAAGTAGGGGGTCCCTGAGGCTATCCGCTAAGGTAATGAAGTTTACTGTAAATGCATTTTTATTGCACAGGATTCATGCCAGGGGTCTCTGGTGCTAATGTTAATGGATATCAGCTCCAGAGATTCCCGGCATCAATCCTATGCAGGAAAAATGCATTTTTTTCTAAGTCCCATCTCGTCGCTTCTCTGCAGGTTTCCAATACCTTTACACCGACTTTTTCTGGCGTGAGTATTTTGGGATAAAATCACCATTCTAGAGCGATGATAGGCGTTCATAGCCAAATCACTGCTACTAGAATTGCACGAGTTTATGAACATGCTGAAAAGTGGTGATAAGTGGCTTATCACCGCTGCCTCTGTGATTTTTTTTATGACCAATTTTTTTTGAGCGATTCAGTCTTTTATCACCCACTTATCACCGCTTACTGAATAGCAGTAGGCATTTTGGGTGATAAGTGCTTGATAAGTGGCTTATGAATTAGGGTGACCAGGTGTCCCGGTTTAGCCTCTGCCCGGCTGCCCTGCATGCTGTAAAATGTTCCGTTTTTTTGTGGTTGTTCCGCTTTTGACCATCAGAGCAGGGGGGGCATCAGAGAGCAGACAATGCATGGAGGAGGAGCAGGGGGCGGGACTAAGCTGCGGAGCCCAGCAGTGAGACCCGGAAGTGTCAGTGAGAACTTCCGGTGTCTGCTGCCAGGGCTCAAGATGGCTTCCCCCACCCATGCAGGTATGGTCCAGAATGGGGGACACAGACACACACTCACACAATGGAGGGGAGAGGCACAGGCACAGCATGAGGAGAGGCAGAGAGAGAGAGACACACAGGCACAGCATGGGGAGAGACACAGCATGGGGAGAGACACAGAGAGAGGCACAGGCACAGCATGGAGAGACAGAGAGAGGCACAGGCACAGGATGGGGAGAGACAGTGTGGGGAGAGAGGCACAGCATGGGGAGAGGGGCACAGCATGGGAAGAGGGGCACAGAGTGGGGGGGGAGAGAGAGACACAAAGAATGGGGGGAGAGAGACAGAATGGGGGGGAGACAGAGAATGTTGGAGAGAGACAGAGAATAGAGGGAAGAGAGACAGAGAATGGAGGAGAGACAGAGAAAGGGGGAGGGAGAGAGAGAGACAGAATGGAGGGAGAGATAGACAGAGAATGGAGGGGAGAGAGAGAGAATGGGGGAGGAGAGAGAGAATAGGGGGACAGAGCCGAGAATGGGGGAGGAGAGAGAGATGAGAATAGGGGGTGGGGGAGAGAGACTGAGAATGGGGGGGGGGGGAGAGCATGGAGGGTAGAGAGAGAGAGAATGGGGGAGGAGAGAGAGAATAGGGGGACAGAGAGCCAAGAATAGGGGGGGGGGGAGAGCCGAGAATGGGGGGGGGGGTGAAGAGAGATAATGGGGGGGGAGAGAGAGAATGGGGGAGAGAGAGAATGGGGGGAAGAGAGAGAGAGAGAATGTGGGGGGAAGAGAGAATGGGAGATAAAGAGGGAATGGGGGGAAGGGAGGGGGAACAGAATGGGGGGAGAGAGAGAATGGGAAGAGAGCATGGGGGGAGGAGAGAGAGAGAATGGGGGCAGAGAGAGAATGGACGGGGAGACAGAGAATGGGGGGGGAGGTGAGAGAGAATGGAGGGTTTCACAGAATGGGGGAAGACACAGAGAATGGGGGGAGAGAGACAGAGAATGGGGGAGAGAGAGAATGGGGGGGAGGGAGGGAGAGAGACAGAATGGGGGAAAGAGAGAGAATGGGGGAGAGAGAGAGACGGGAAGGGTGGAATGAGTATGTTGGGGTGGGGAGAAAGAGAATAGAGGGATATGGGGGGAGGGAGAGAGAAAGGGGTGTGTGTGTGAGAGAAGGGGGGACAGAGCGGGTAGAGAGACCAAGGAGAAGGGGCGCAGTTGGTGACATAATTTGTTTTATAAATTTTTTTTTTAAGGTGTCCCGGTTTTTACTTTTGTAAATCTGGTCACCCTATTATGAATGCTTACTGAATAGGCCCCCTAGTGATTAGACTTTACTGTATCCTTGGTGGTGGCAGAGATATAAGGTTATGATCAATTTAGGGGAGATATTACTAATTTGAGGGACACTGTGCGGAGAAAAGTGGATCAGGTAGATAGCTGCCTGTGTGAACACATGTCATATATACAAGTCACATGCTCACATGTGTGCCATTCGTGACAGTCACCCCGTAACAAATATGTATTTTGTGGTGCCTCATAGTGGGTTACTGATTACACTGCGACAGTGGGGATCAAGGCACTATCAAATGGAAATTCATTGACTGCAGTTGGAGTTTCCATGCTATAGTGCCCCGATCTGTATTATAATGAATAATCCCCATGGACAGATACATCATAAATGGGTCCTTTTACACGTATCTATGTTACATTCGTCCTATTATCAAATTGAGCAGTTTCCCTGAAAGCTCTATAAATAATTTAAAATTAATATGGGACATAGATAAATTAAAAAAGCAAAACCATTTTGTGAACATTTCCTGGAAAAATCTATTTAAGATCATTCCTCCCCTTCAAACACATCATGCAAAGTTTAAAAGAAAAATGTTTAGGAAAGAAATTCAAGAGGAGTGAATATTTACAACTATCATTATGACAGTTATTAATGCTATAAAGGCTCTACTCTAGTAACTTCAAGTGGAGTCTGCCATGTACCGCACAAAAAAGACAGCTATAGAAATCTATCACCTAAAACTAAAGAGAAAATATTTAATACATTTACACAAATGAAGCAGGAAATCAAGAGTGCAAATATTCCCAAAATGATATGTAAAGAAAACTAAAAAATATAGTGCCATATTGTACAGTTAATTAATCAATACAGTGACACTGCACAGGTATCTTACTCACAATTGTTTAGATAAATACAGGCGGTGCGGTTGTTCCGAGTCACCAACTCAGGATAAGATTGTTCAAGTAAACTTTGAGTTATAGCCCTCAGGAGCAGGAACAGGAACAGGAATAGGAATCAATACAGTATATAAAGGAGCAGAACAGAGAGGACACAAATAGTGAAGTTGTTTTTTAATTATAGTCAAAAAGGTAACACACTTACAAAAGTGCTATAGGTACAGGCAATTGGACCACCCTGGGGCAAATGGTAATGGAGGACTACAACATTCCTTCCTGGTAGGAACACCTGTGGTGGTCACCCACAGAAAACGATATTCAAATCCAGGTAGGAGAGAACCAGGTAGAATTGGCCCAGGATACTCAGAATAGTTCACCAAGCACTTGGGGGTCTCTAATTTGCTCTGCACGCTCACCAAACGCATTTCAATCACAGAGCTACATCAGTGGTTTAATTCTAATCTTCTTTGTGCCTCTCTTCTTTTAAATCTTTCTGCGATTTACTTGCTGGTTGACATCATCACGTATGACGTCAGTGATGTCATGACGTTCGTGACATCCCGCGTGACACCCGGCGATCGAGCTGACAGAATGCAAACAAAGAGAAAGCCCTACACTGCTTCTGATGCACTCTGCAGGCAGGGATTTGCTTAATAGTACAAAAAGAACTTTACAGGTGCCAAAGGTAGTGACAATCTATGGTGGTGAATTTATTATACATGGACTTTACATAAATGCATCTATAGCAGATTAACCTAATTTTAAACTAACCTTAACATTTAATACACTTTGTCACGTACGACCCCCTGCTAGCACGCGACTCTGAATTTCAAAGAAACAGTTCTGACCTGTTTCAGACTCAGCATTTTGTATTCTTCTTAAAAGTGTAGCTCATTAACCCCTTAAGCACCAGAGGGATTAAAAATACCCAATATCTCATGACATTATCATGACACACTTAATATATCAAATCAATACATATATTAAATACAATTTTCTTTATTTTGTACACAAACCTCTTATGTGGAACCGTATCAAAAGCCTTTGCAAAATCTAAGTAAACCACATCAACTGCATTACCCTGGTCTAGATTCCTACTTACCTCCTCAAATAAACAAATAAGGTTAGTTTGGCATGATCTATCCTTCATAAATCCATGCTGACTATTACTAATAATTTTGTTTTCCATTAGGTATTTCTGAATATTATCCCGTATTAAATCATCAAGTAGTTTCTCCACAATTGAAGTCAGGATTACAGGTCTGTAATTCCCCGGTTGTGATCTAGCTCCTTTTTTAAATATAGGCACCACATCTGCTTTACGACAATCTTGTGATACTGAGCCTGTGGAAATGGAGTCCTTGAATATTAAATGTAATGGTTTGGCTATTACTCAATTTAACTCCTTGAGAACTTTTGGATGTATGCCATCAGTGCCAGTGCCTTATATACTTACATTTTTTCAAGCTGCCTATGAACTTCTTCTTCAGTTAAACAATTGTTCATTAATATGGAGGTTGTGGCTTCCTCCTGCGGCTCTACAATTGAAATTGATTCTTCCCTGGTAAACGCAGAGGCAAAGAATTTGTTTAATACCTCTGCTTTTTCCTTATCTCCAATAATCTGCAGCCCATCTCACACTGAAAGGGTCCTATATTTTCTTTTCTCATTTTTTTGTTGTTAAGGTAGTTAAAGAACTTTTTAGAGTTGAACACACTTTCTATTGCAATTCTTTTTTCATTATCCATTTTTGCTAATTTGATTGCCCTTTTGCAATTTTTGTTACATTCCTTATAATTCTGATACAATGCCTCCGTCCCTTCTGATTTAAAGAATCTAAACACCTGCCTCTTCTGTTTTTTGATAATTTATTTCAATGAGACCATGTTATGATCACCGTTACCCAAATGTTCCAGGACTTCAATATTTGCTATTACTTCTACATTGTTTGATATTACCAAATCCAGTATTGCCCCTCTCCTGGTTGGTTCCTCAATAATTTGGCTCATATAATTGTCTTTAAGCACCCCCAAAAACCTGTTTCATTTTGTTGTAATGCTAATCGCATTGCCCCAGTCTATTTCTGGATAATTAAATCCACCCATTATGCAAACATGACCTAGTTTTATGCCTTCTCCATTTACAAAAGTATTTTAGCTTCCTCAATCTCACAGATATTTGGTGGATTATAGCATATCCCTACAAACATTTTCTTTATAATTTTACCTCCACTGCTAATTTCTATCCACAAGGTCTCTACATTTTCATCATTCCCTTCATAAACATCTTCCCTTATAATAGGTTTTAGATCCGGTTTAACATTTAAGCATACTCCACCGCCTCTTCTATTTGTTCGATCCTTCCAAAAAAGGGAATAACCCTCTAAAATAACTGCCCAGTCATGAGTTTCATCCCACCATGTTTCAGTAATGCCTATGATATAACACTGCTCCCGTGTACAGTAGTATTAATTCAAGTTCCCCTCATTTTGTCTGTCAGGCTTCTTGCATTAGCAACTATGCATTTAAGGTTTTTTTTCAGCCTGTGCTTTTATCTTATCTTCTCCTTCCTTTCTGCGCCAACTTGGTTTAGTCTTTAGAAGTTTTCTAGTATTATCTGTATTTACTATAAGTGTCTCGCTGCTTGTCAAACTTGCACTTGCCCCATTCTACCTCCATAACTCCTTGTTTTCTCATCTATTCTATTTAGTTTGTTATCTGTTTCATTTCCCTCCCCCCTCCATCCTAGTTTAAAATCTCCTCCAACCTTTAAACATTCTCCCCCAGCACAGAAGATCCCTCTTCAATGAGGTGTAATCCGTCCCTAGAATAAAGATGGCACCTCTCAGAATAGGATTCCCAGTGCTCTAAAAACACAAAACCCTCCTTCCTACGCCACTTTCTTAGCCATGCATTAACCTCTCTAATTTCTGACTGTCTCCTTGCAGTAGCGCATGGCACTGGTAGAATTTTATAAAATACTACTTTGGAGGTCCTTGCCTTAAGCTTTTGGCCTAGATCCCTGAAATCATTTTTTAGGACCCTCTATCTTTCTCTAACTTTGTCATTGGTGCCAACATGTACCAAGACTGCTGGTCAATCCCAGCCCCTCTCAACAATCTGTCTACCCAATCACAATGTGCCGAACACGAGCACCCGGGAGGCAACAAACTGTTCGGTTCATGCAGTCACGGCAACAGATTGCCCTTTCCACCTTCCTAATAATGGAGTCCCCTACCACCACAATCTTTCTTTGTATCTGAGCATCATGAATCCCATCTGTGCAAGGAGGAACTATTACCCTGGCTGCTAGAGGAATCAGTTTCCCTCAGCCTTTCCATTTCTGCCCTGACACTCCCAATATGTTCACTCAACATGGCAAATCTATTTGGATGGGTCAGCTCAGAACTGGCCTGCCTCTCCCTATTGCCCTGCTTCCCCTTCTAACTGTTACCCAGCTACCTATCTGCTCCTCATTAACAGCGCCAACATCTGTACCACTAGTCGAAGCAAGGGCCTGCTCAGTGAGCACTAAACCCCTTTCAAGATTGTCAATGTCCCTCAATATTGCAAGTTTCCTCTTCAGATCAGCAATCTCGGACTGTAAAGAGACCACCCACTCACACTTCTCACAGTGGTATGCTCCTTGGAACAGCTGCTCCAAGTGCACATACATGTGGCAGGATGTGCAATGAGTGGCATTTACAATCCTGCTCATTATAGCAACTATGAAGTTTATAAGTGCTAACAATAAACTGTATTTTAATATACTACTAGCTGATATACCCGGCGTTGCCCGGGATGTAATTTTGGGGGCGGGCGACAGGGTTGGGCTTCCCCCCCCCTTGATAGCTAGGTGGGTGACTGAGTTGACTGAGTGTGTGGGTGACTGAGTGGGTGTGTGAGTGTGTGGGTGACTGAGTGGGTGTGTGAGTGGGTGGGTGACTGAGTGGGTGGGTGCCACTTGACTGAGTGGGTGGGTGCCACTTGACTGAGTGGGTGGGTGACACTTGACTGAGTGGGTGGGTGACACTTGACTGAGTGGGTGGGTGACACTTGACTGAGTGGGTGGGTGGGTCAGTGACTGGGTGGGTGACTTTGGGTCGGTGGGTGGGTCGGTGACTGGGTGACTTTTTTGGGGTCGGTGGGTGGGTCAGTGACTGGGTGACTTTTTTTGGGTCGGTGACTGGGTGACTTTTTCTGGGTTGGTGACTGGGTCGGTGACTGGGTGACTTTTTCTGGGTCGTTGACTGGGTTCGGTGACTGGGTTGGGTGGGTCGGTGAGTGGGTGGGTGGGTCGGTGAGTGGGTGGGTGACTGAGTGGGTTTTGGTCGGTCGGTGAGTGGGTCGGCCGTGAGTGGGTGGGTGGGTCAGTGAGTGGGTGGGTGGGGTCGGTGACTGACTGAATGGGTGATTTTGGGTGACTGACTGGGTGGTTGACGGAATGGGTGGGTGAGTGGGTGACTGACTGGGTGGGTAACGGAATGGGTGGGTGAGTGGGTGACTGACTGGGTGTGTGGGTGACTGGGTGGATGGGTGACTGACTGGGTGACTGACTGGGTGGGTGGGTGACTGACTGTGGGTGAGTAGGTTGACTGAGTGGGTGGGTGACTGAGTGGGTGGGTGACTGAGTGGGTGGGTGACTGAGTGGGTGGGTGACTGAGTGGGTGGGTGACCGAGTGGGTGGGTGACTGAGTTGGTGACTGAGTGACTGGATGGGTGACTGAGTGACTGGGTGGGTGACTGAGTTACTGGGTGGGTGACTGAGTGACTGAGTGACTGGGTGGGTGAGTGAGTGACTGGGTGAGTGAGTGACTGGGTGGGTGAGTTAGTGGGTGGGTGAGTGACTGGGTGGGTGAGTGACTGGGTGGGTGAGTGAGTGACTGGGTAGGTGTGTGGGTGACTGGGTGGGTGGGTGTGTGGGTGGTTGACTTTGACTGGGTGACAGTGGGTGGGAGACAGTGGGTGGGTGGGAGACGGTGGGTAACAGTGCGTGGGTGGGAGACGGGGGGTGACTTACCTTGACTGGGTGGTGGTTCCTGGCGGCAGACGGTTCCCCTCCTGGCACTGATATCCCCGTGGCATATGGCTGGGGCAGGAGGTGGGTTCGGGAAGTTGGCAGGGGGGCAAGAGTGGCAGGCTGGGGCAGGAGACCTGCGCCGTGCTTCCCCTCCGTTCCTCGTTGGGAGCGAGGGGGGAGGAGCCTGGAGTTTGCAGCTGGGGCAGGAGGGCTGCGCCGTGCTTCCCCTCCATCTGGGAGCCGGTGCAGGGCGGCGCACGTGAGGGTGAGTGCAGGAGGGCCGCGCCGCGCTTCCCCTCCGTCCGGGAGCCGGTGCAGGGCGGCGCACATGAGTGTGATGGTGCGGCTGGGGATGTTGCGGAGCGTCCGGGTTTGGGTGAGGGGGGGGGGAAGTGGTATTTGTGCCTGAGGGGGGAGGGTGATGGCCACCAGGAGGGGGGAAGGTGAGCTGTGGTCCAGCTGAGGGGGGAGAGTGAGGCCACCAGGAGGGGTGTGTGTGTGTGTGTGTGTGTGTGTGTGTGTGTGTGTGTGTGTGTGTGTGTGTGTGTGTGTGTGTGTGTGTGTGGAAGGTGAGCTGCGGTCCGGCTGACGGGGGAGAGTGACGGGCACCGGGAGAGGGTGTGTGTGTGTGTGTGTGTTAGTCAGAGGCACACGTGGTCACAGTGTGAGTAGAGTGTGCATGTGTGTCTCTTCTCCCTGCTCGACTCCTCCTTGCCTGGCCCGCAGGCCAATGAGCTGTCCAGCAGACATACACACACAAACATTATTTGAGACTTATATATATAGATACCTTGTTTAACCCCTTCCTTGTTCAAACTCCTTCTAGTTCTAACTGCACACGTAATCCAACCAGCACTTGAAATCAACCAGTCACGCAGATCAGGACACCCAAGCGAATTATACATTAATAAAACCGGGTCACAATATAAAAAATGATGATGTAAAGAGACAAATGCTAAATATGAATCAAACTAAAAAAGCATTAATATCAAAATCCACATTAAAACCATGTGGTTGGAGTGTATGTAGTCGGTGTATCCAAAAGGATTCATGTTGTGATAAATGTATTGTTCTGTAACCTCCTCTCCAATTAAGGTTTACTTGTACTAATCCTAAGTACATAAGATCTATAGGGTTGGATTTATGAATCCTTTTAAAATGTAATGGTACACTATGTTCCTTTATATATTGATTCCTGTTCCTGAGGGATAGAACTCAAAGTTTACTTGAAGAATCTTATCCTGAGTTGATGACTCGGAACAATCGCACCGCCTGTATTTATCTTCACAATTGGGAGTAAGATACCTATGCAGTGTCACTGTATTGATTTAATTAACTGTACAATATTGCACTATATTTTTTTGTTTTCTTTACATAACATTTTGGGAGTATTTGCGCTCTTGATTTCCTGCTTCGGTTGCCTGTTTTGGACTTTGGATTGAGTCCTTTTTTCTGCAGCTGCACTACTTCCATAAGTAATATACTTTATTCACTATATCACAAGTGTGCCCACTGGGTTATTTATTCACATTTGAAACAGTCTGTGCGCTTGAACTCTTTCTTTGCCTTACATCTACACAAATGCTTTGCCATTTCAAATCATCCATCTGGCCTCAGGATAAGATTAAAGTAATGTCTATTTAAAAAAAATATATTACTTAAGCGCTTTGAGGTACTGTATATTAATACTTCTAACGTACAGAGCTATACTAAATGATCCTACTTACCTCCTTTGGGAAGTGGCCCACTGATACTCAAGCAACATCCAATAAGTCTGACATATGCATACTTCATTGCAAGACCAGCTTTGAACAGGCACTGGCAACTTGGTTACTGAATAATAACAATATCAGCAGAGAGCTAACCAAGTCGTTACAGTTCTTTACTCTCAAATCCTCAAACTATTGATTCTTCATATATGACAAAGAGAAACAGTCGGACACAGCACAGCATGACAGATTACCACATAAAAGTGGTTTATTAGGTCCAAAATGCATACCTGACATACCTTGGAAACATGCTAATTTGGATAAGCATATTGCATTCCATTCAGTAGATTGAAATTAGCATATTTGCCAGTTTTGTTTATAGGTCTCTCTCTCACTGAAATGTACGTTGACTTTGAAAAGTTTGCAAACTCTGACTGAGCAGCAACTTTTTTTTTGCGAATAAAAAAGGGACAATTTTGTGTGGTTTGTAAACTTGGGCGAGAGCTTTACACATTTCCACCCTTGATCTATACAAACCCACAAACATTGTCATCAGTGCCATGAATAGAATGCCAAAATGGAGCCAACTCTGACCCCATTGCTATTTTGTCCACACCAGCTAACTATTCTTGGCCCTTTGTCATTTCAGAATCAAGGGGTCCTCAGGAGGTTGGTTGACCACGTATCAGCTCTAGGTAACCCCCCTAAATAAGGTAAGTAAAAATTATTTTAAAAAAACAACGAGAAGTGCAGACTGCTGCTTTAAGATCTTGTATGAATGATAGTCATAAAATATACTTTAGATGATTGACATTCATAAAAACTATGTGACAGATAGATGGAACTCCTAGAAAACGTATTCCATTGAGGCTACGTTTCGAGGAAGTAGAACTGTTCAGTTAAAATTTATTTGCTCTGCATATCCCAGATGAAGAAATAAATTCTAATCTGATCTTCTAATATAAATTGTTACCAAAGTGGACTTTACTTTTACTACTTTTACTAGCATTACAGTTGAAGAATTAAAGAGGACTTAAATAATCTATTTCT
This sequence comes from Ascaphus truei, assembly GCF_040206685.1. NCBI lineage: Eukaryota > Metazoa > Chordata > Amphibia > Anura > Ascaphidae > Ascaphus > Ascaphus truei. The sequence goes on along the minus strand of NC_134487.1, from coordinate 244,170,101 downwards.
GTTTATGAATGTTAAAGCTGAAGAAGTGAACCCTGACCTACAACAACATATAATTTAGATTTAGAAAAGGACATTGCATGTTTTAGTTGCAAATAATTAGGGCACACACATGAGTTTTTGCATTTGAGAGGGAGTTCAAGGTGGGAGAGGGAGTGTTATACATGCAGTGGATGGTGATCTGCTGATGAATCACACTCAGTGAATTATAATAAAACAGTTATGTCTAATATTGGCAAAAGTGCACTGACGTTGTGGTGGTCATTGTGGTCGTGGTGACAGTCTGTTAATCTTTTAATGTAACCATGTATTTGTTATAACTCTGTGCCCAGGAGATACTTGAAAACGAGAGGTAACTCTCAATGTATTACTTCCTGGTAAAACATTTTTGTAAATAAAAAAAATACATAAGTAGCCGCAAAAGACTAATGAGTGTAACCCCAGAGAAAATAATAGTAGCTGCTCCTACAAAAACAGCAGCAATTGTACTTGATCCCTAGCAGCAACTTTCTAGTATGAAAACAAATAAAACAGAAAGGTACATTTTTCCAAAACTCTCATCTTCTGATCACTAGATCAGGAGGACAAACTCATCCCCACAAGGATGGAAAGAAAATAATAGATGTAGTTGGCTAGACTAGAAGTGGTTTACAGAGAGTAATCATTACTGCCAAACTAAGCACATATATTGTTAATCTTAATGTGAGTGAGAGGGAAGAGCTTGGGGAGTGTTTTTCTGAATGTGGATAGGCATCAGATGTGAGGAAAGCATCAGATACTGTAGTGAGTCAGTCTGATACATCCTCCTATTCCTCAGTAAATCAGGTAAAGGGACTGGAAGGAGAAAGATGATTGCAAAGTAGGCTCTAGCTCTTCTATTTCAAGTCTCTGAGGAGTTGGAGGGAGAAGAGATGGCTGAAAAAGGTATTGAGGCAAAGACGGAGAAGGCAGATGATAATGATGATAAATTGCACATGTAGGGGTGGGAAGTGACTAAGTCTGGTGGTGATGGGAAACTTGGTGAAACTGCAACTGTTAGTGATCTTAGTGGTAGCAGCAGTGAAGCGAGTGATGATGGTCATAAAGATAATAGTCAATCACTCTGTGAGCAGCAGGCAGCCATTGCATTGGCAACCCTCACAACTATTAGCACTGGTGCTCCAGATAACATGCTGAAAAGCAAAAGTGTCTCACTTGCCTACATATATTATATTTGAAAGTAAAAAACATCACCACTGTTGCTGTCAGCTTCAGAAACAGCACACACATTATTAAGCAACAGCAGCCAATGTCTATGCCATGACCTTTGTCATGATGATCATGAAGAATGCATGGCTCTGGTACTTTTAGTGAGTGTCACAGGGAAAATACATGAAATCTTTGTCTCACACATTGTTACCCAACAGAAAACTGTTGAGGTGAAGAAGTATCTTCATGAAGAATAGGTTGTTGGTGGTGTGGGTACTGGCAGGGGCAGCAGGGATAACTCAAGCAGGACAGCTTATTCTAAAAGCCTGCTTACGCCAACAGCAGTAGCAAGTACATCTATGTCTTTAAGTCTGGGCAGTCATTTTCAATTCCTCTAAATTCCAGAGTATAGAGGATTTTTTTAAAATACAGATATAGCCATCATATTGCAACCTGTGGCGCACTCCTGCAGTATCTCGATAGTACATTAAAATGGTAAAATGCGCAGAAGTGTTCATTGCTTAAACCATGTTGCCAAAGTTGTCTTGCTGAGAATCAGGGAGTTAGCAGCAACACTTATAATAGATATACCCTATGTATTGCTCAGAAATACCATAAAGAAGCTGACATTATTTGGAAATTAGAGGGGTGTTTTGTGCATTGGCTTTCCAAGAGTGACCTGGAGGTTGGGCTAGTGGTAGGAGATAATGGAAGAAACCTGGTGGCAGCATTACGTCAGGTCAAACTGATTCACATTCCCTGCTTTTCTAGTGTACTCAACTTGACAGTTACAGTAACTGTTTCCTAAATCAGTGTGAAAAAGTGCAGGAAATATTAGCAACATCTCGAAAAATCTGTGCCCACTTTAGCTGCTCTTAAACAGTTTGTAATGCCCTCTGTCGCATGTAGCAGGCTAACAATCTGCCATGCCACAATCTATAGGAGCAGCACAAAGCAGTAAATGATTACATCATGAAGATCTCCAAGCTTGAAGAAAACATACTTGTCGCCTAACCAGTGGCATCTAATGGGGGAGCTGTGTGGGCTACTGAGGCCATTTAAAGAGTCTACCCTTCTGGTCAGCAGTTACAGTGCTAGCAACAGCAAAGTCATCCCACATATTCCTACTACATAGTACCTTGTTTGCATGCAGCATGTGTGTGAGAATAATAATGCTGAATTATTGTGACTGGTGGTTGCCATGCTCGAATGGTACCCATGGAGCTATTTGTATAGACCTTCACTTCAGGGAGCAAATGAAAGATTGTGTGACTAGGTGTAGGGATAAACTTGTGTCTAGAGTGCAAGCATTGATGGAAAAGGAAAGGCAGAGGGCAGAGGGCAGAGGAGGAAAGTGTAGGGCTATGGTCAGATTCATCACAGACAGGGTGGACCAACTCTCAAATACACCAGTGAGCGCTAAGAGATCAGGACCATCACTGGGGAGTAGTAGACATAAGGGTAATGATAATAGTAGTAGTAGTAGTAGTAGTAGTAGTAGTAGTAGACACAGTTACTGTATGTGTCTACCTCAAGTTGTACCACAACATCAAACCAAAACATGAGAGAAGTGCATAATGGTTGTACTGGTGGTAGTGTTGTCAGTAATAGTAGCTGAGGTAGTTCCCTGTGGGACATGTCGCATGTGAGGCCTCAAACAGAGGGTGATGTGGGAGCAAGGGTGGCTCACATATTGGAGACATGCATGAATGACAACATATCTGACTCTCAACTTTGACCCTCTAAATTACTGGGCGGTAAAAGAAAGAAATGTGGCCTGAGCTGACATGAGTGTCATCTGAATGCCTGTCGGTGTTCAGCACAACTGGGTTGATCATAACAGATTGTAGAACTAATCTGTCTGACAGTAATGTGGAAAAGCTTATGTTCTTTAAAATAAACATAATTTTCCCAGACTGTTGTCCCAATCTCCATGTCACCATCTTCTGAGGTATCAAATAAAATTATAAAATACAGATTATATAAAATTGTTGTTTAAAAAAAATTACATTTGTTTCCAAATGTAATTTCAATTTGGAAATGTTTGGACTGTTGATTGCCTGAGCTGACACCAATGGCATTTCATCCATGGCAGATATCAAAGACAACAAAATGAGCACTTGTGTCTACCACCATACATGACTTTTACAGACATAGTAATCACGACTGGCTCCCAAATTGGGAGTCCTGTTTTGTGCCCTGATCCTCTCCAGACTGCTCTAGTTTCCCTTAGCTCTCATCTACGTAGGAAAACCGGCTAAAAACCATTTCAAGCTTGATGCTAGGCAGAACAGCAGCAGTTATATAGAACATTTATAACTGTGTGGTTTTCATGTACAAAATGTGTCTGTACGGTAGTCCTGTTGGTATCTGTCTTCTTGTAAAATAACAGGTATGTTAGAACAAACTGACAATATGTAGATCATTTTAAAAAGCAGGCTACACTCGGTTACAAATATTTTCATATAAATTCAAATGTACAATCTTATTTTAAATTATATCAAAAAGGAATAGACTATTTTAGTTATGCAAGTTTTCGAGATACACTGATCTCTTCTTCCGCAGGTGATACATGGATAAGCAAGAAATGTTTTTACTTTACAGGTTTTTACAGTGCATCCTGTAATGTTATCTGTGACTGAAACCTATCCCTCCCCCCTGTGCGTTATGCAATTTATGACTTAAGGTGTTAAATGGTTCCTGAAAGTTAGTGATGTAAGAGTGTGTGTGTGTGTGTGTATGTGTGTGTATATGTTTATAAATATAAATTTATAAAGTGCCCACAGTGTATACAGCGCTTTACAAAAGGTGTGTGTGTGGAGTGGGAATGTACAGTATACCAATGGTGTGGCTAGGTTAGAAATGTAAGAAGGTGTTGCATTACTATAAATGTGTGTAGATACTATGTGGTCCCTATTGTATATAGGGATAGAAATACAGTGTAGATTTGTATGTTTAAAATACAGCTGTGTGTGCATTCATATAGCGCAGTATGTATAGCCATGGCCTTTAGCACTCATGGGAAGAGAGTTCTCTCATGACAGGGTAGTGGCTCATGGAGCTGTGGACTCGGTTTAGGCCACCGCTAAGTGTCCCGAACAGTTGCATACATTTGTATTCATGTAACCGTCTCTCTTTTGGTGTTCTAAGATTACTTTTGAGTATGGCCACCTTCAGATCGTTCATCTTATGGCCAGAGTCTGAGAAATGTTTGCCGATAGGACTGTCTCTTGTTCCGCGTGTGATGCTGTGGCGATGCAGATTCATTCTTTGTTTAGACCCTGTCCCATCTCACCTATGTAGTAGCAGCCCCCTGGGCATTTCATGCACATGATGAGGTACACCATTGGTGTACAATCCCACTCCACACACACCTTTTGTAAAGTGCTGTATACACTCTGGGCGCTTTATAAAGTTATATTTACACACATACATACACACATACATACACATATACAAACATACATACACACACATACACAAACACACTCTTACATCAATAACATTCAGGGACCATTTAACATCAGTCATAAATCGCATACTGCACAGGGCGGAGGGATAGGTTTCAGTCACAGATAACATTCCAGGATGCACTCTTTTTAATTAAAAACCTTTCTTGCTTTATCCATTGTAACACAGTCGGAAGAAGAGAACAGTGTATCTCGAAAGCTCACACAAATAAAAGCATTTAGTTAGCCACAGAACGGTATCGTCTATTCGTTTTTGATTATTAAGCTCGGCTAACACGGTACAGATACCTCTAAATATATATATATATTGTGATGCCCACACCATGTTGTACATCTTTTAGTCCCAGATTAAGACAGGAAACGTAGTATTTCTCTATATGGGGTTTTCTAACAGGGATAAATAATATACTAACAGGCCCACCGTCCCTTTAAGTCAAAACAAAATCATAACATAAACTCCTATCCTCTTAGGATACAAACTACACATAAAGTCTTAACCCCTTACTACCCAGATAGACAGCTAAACTGATTACCACCCCAAACAGGTGCTATTATGACTGAACATATACAGTCTCTGTACACAACAATAAAGGGTTTTGCTTATCTGTTAGTCCAGGGTTTGGAGCAGACGTCCCCGCTTCAGCGCTGCCTCGCGGCCTTCCTTCCTAGGGTAGCTCGGCCCCACGAGAGCACAGAGAATCTCTCCTCTGTAAGTCCAATATTAAGGATATGACACCCTGCTTCAGCATGGTCTCTCGTCCTTCCTTCTTCCTGGGATTAAAAACCCAGGCAGGCCCAGCAGGCTCCGTGACCACTGTCATGGGGGCCTAGGGGCTGTGGCAGCTTTTCTTGCTGGGGAGAACTCTTCTCTGTCCCCTTCTCTCTGGGACAGTAGTCGGTCTCTCTCTCAGTATGGCAGCTTCCTGTGTCTGCTTTAAAACACTTCCTTGTTTATTCAGACCAGGCTGATTAGCTGCATCTGAGAGTAGCTTCTTCAGGGGAAATTAACTCCCTGTGCATTGGAAAAGTCCCATAGCTGTCCTATTCCAGTACCTAGAGGATATATTTATATATATATATATATATATATATATATATATATATATATATATATATATATATATAGTTTTCAGTAAATGTGTTACAATTACTGTTAAAGTGTCCATGCTACAGGTGTGATCTGTTTGTAATAGTACATTGTAAGGGCATGAACTGCGTGTCACTGGGCAAACTCAAATAGGCTTCTGCTTTTAAAAATTGTCGCTTCACCAATCATACACAAAATACAACCATATATTGAAGAATCAAATCAGGTATTTAAAATAAACATTATTCTAGTCTATTCTATAATTTTCTACAGCTGTAGTAAGACTTACTGCTTTGAAAGTGCAAGAGGTCTTGATGCCGGAGCACGGCTGGGCCGGGGCTCACTACCCAGGAGGATTAAGTTAGTGGGGGTCCCAACTTCTGAAAGAGACCAGCCACGGGTCTGTAAGAGCTGCACTCCGTGTCTCACTGAGCAGCAATTACAGCAAAGCAATGTTTTTTTGTTTTTTTCAATACTGTGTTGGAGCCTCGGGTCTCCGGTGGTGAAACACATTAATTTCAACTTTGGTAACCCTCGATTCTGGAGCTATAGATCTCCGTAGCGAGTGCCCGTAGCCTTTTCGTGGGGTTAAAAGCTCCTGCGTCCCACCACGTAGGCCCAGCCGGAGAAGCTACTGGTACCCCCTATGCAGGTCTGTGTCTCTGGAAATAGGCAGTCCCCAGTGCTATAATTAATGGGGTTCACCTCTGGAAACCCACTGCTTCAAAAGAGAAAAACAATAAAGCATTGGATTGCCGTAAGAGCAGCTCAGGGAGACACAAAGAGAGACGTCTTCTCTCTCGGACTCTTCTGCGCAGCTATTACAGATTCTCTGGCCCGGGACGATTAACACTGCTATAATCCTCCACAGGCCGCAAAACATACTGCACATAAGCCGCAGATTTCAGCCTGTTGGTCTCTGGCAATGGAGGCAGTAAATCTTACTACATCTTTATGGTACTGGAACATCATGGTGAGCTATACATAGTAGAAACATTAGCAATAATGGAGCCTTGCCTTTATATTTCAATGTAATGTTTGGAACCTGAGCATAGTGGGATAAAGAGACATTACCAAAGAGCTGGCAAAGGGACTCCATGCAGATTGCTCACTATAAAGTGTTTTCCTGGAGGCTATTCCTTCTTCTTAAATATAATTATCAACTTCCTTCTTGCTTGCAAGTTTGTTCCATGATGATCTGAGTAACAATTTCATGAGAAACATGTGTATTGTTATTGTGTATATTTTTATACAATATCCATGTATGTGAATATTTTGTCTACAATATATGCTAACTTTTGTTCTTAAATGTGCAATTCCTTTTTACATGAGAAATCTTTTTTTTTTTTTGATGATGATGATCTTGAGCCCCAAAATAATCTCCTCTCTGATAATCTGGATTTATTTTCCCTTCTACAGGTTTACAAATTTGCCTGCAATCTGTGATAGAACATCATGCCTATTTTTACTTCTAGATTACTACTTTAAATTAGAGATGGGAGAATGTCATATCACATTTCATCCCACGGATATTTTGCTGTTTTTTTTGTTAATATTCGCACCGCCAACTAATTGCGAGGTGTTTCTTAAGAAAAAAAGTATGAATGTCTGCAATTTCGCACAAAACATACTGTAACACAGAGACTTGTTTTATTAAAGTTATTCTACCCTCTTTCATGCCTTGTTGTCACCTTTTTCACGAAACTATTTTTAACCCAGTTATAGTATTGTAGCCCTTTCATCTTTTGCTGCTGTGCTCCGTTTTTTTCTAACCAATTAGATCCTTTGTTTTTTTAAAGTCCCAGGTGTTATATATGTCCCCACAAACACACCTTTAGATAACATGTGGAGACACACATTCCCCAAAAATGGGCACCCTAGAGATACCTGGAAAATATGCTAACAGGAGTAATTTGCATTTCCCAAGTATTTCATGGGTCTGGGTGAATCAAATGTATTGGTCGGGTTTTATATGTATGGGGGGCGGGGGGAAGGTATATGTATTGGGTGGTTTTATATGTATTGGGGGGGGGGGGGTTATATGTATTGGGGGTTTATATGTATTGGGGGGGGGGGTTATATGTATTGGGAGTTTATATGTATTGTTTTTTTTTATATATGGATTTGGGGGGTTTATATGGATTTTTGGGGGGTTATACAGTATGTATTTTTTTTAATATGTGTGTTGGGGGGTGTTTGTTTGTATGTATTGGGCTGAGGATTTTTTTGTACGTATTTGGAGGGGTGGGGTATTTTGGTATGTATTTGTGGAGGGGGTTGTGTTAGTGGGGAGGGAATGAGTGTGGGGAGGAGAGTGAGAAGAGCGAGGGAGGTAGTAAGGTGTGAAATGTGGGGGGGGCGGGGCTCGCAAGACCACCGACACGGGGGAGGTGGGGAGCAGTCGTAGCTCTAGTCCTGGGCCCTGTATAGTTTCTGCGGTCCTGTATAGAGATGTGGTAGATCCAACCCCGAATCCTATTATCCACACAAATGATACAGTAGAGGTGCGCCGACGAGTATTCTAAAACTTGCCTTGGAAAATAAACTTGCCTTGGAAAATCTGGGGCTATCACCAACAAGATCCAGGTACATGCTGGGTACATGCTGCAAACATTTTAGTGAAATTTCTGCAGAGACTAATGTCCCATCGGATTAACACAGCAGGGGTCCCTGGCAGTCCCATTCAGTTTGAATGGGACTGCTAGGGACCTCCGCTGGTTATCCGATGGGCCATTAGTCTGTCTGTAGAAATGTCACTGAAATGTTGCAGCATGTACCCAGGATGTACCTGGGTCTTGTTGGTGGTTGTTTTAGAATACTCGTTGGCACTACAGTATGTTCTGTTGTCCTCGTGTTTCAAACTTGTAAAATCTTTTTGTTTAAAGGCATATGCATTTGATTATATCCACCTTCTGATAATAATCTGTGCATTTTAAAATATATTACAAATGCTGACTACTGCAGTTAACATAATATATAGGTTTCTCTTAACATGTCAGTAATTCACTGTTCTTTATAAAGTTTCGTAGCTGCAGAAATTTGGCACGGATCACTTAAGAAGATCACTATGACTCCATTTCAGACTTGTGCCCATATTTACAAAGCAATGCTAAACCATAAGGCACCTAATAGCATACTTGAATGGGTCGCACAAAGGGTTACGGCACGGTTTGGTACCTAATGACTTAGCCCTGCCTAGTTAGCCCTCAGTTCTTTCACTGCCTCACAAACAGTAGAGAAAATAATAACAGATACACTTAAGTATACACGTAAGATACGGTTATCACATGTGTATTGGTAACTCATCGCTTGATATTTCAGATTAGAGTAATATAAGCAAAAATTATTTATTCATAAGCTCTTATAACTAAAGGCATCTGTTATATTTGTTTATACGTATGTTTACCCCCGCTTCAGCTTTACTATAGAACAATGAAACTGGTGCTGCAAAGGGCGTATAACTTAATACATAGTGGACAGACAGAGCCCCTGTAGATAGCACTCTGTTTCTGTATGAACTGGTGATTTATTTAAAATAACTTTATTAATTGACAATATCGTTAAAATATTGGGGTTTAAAACAATGATTAAATGATGCCAAGTGTGGCTAACTCTATGGATAGGTGTATCCAGAGGAGTATACAATGGTATATTAATGCCCAGTGTTAGGGTAATTCACTGGCCCTAGTGTTCCTCATATGGAGAGAATGGGCTAGAGTTCTTGTAATGAAAGTAGCGGCTGTGTGGACCACAGATGTAGTGCCCCAGTATTGAAATACTAGTAGGTGCACTAGTTGATTGGACCTGTACTTAGCTGCTTTTGGGCTGCAGCTATTGGTACATTATAGACTTGTGTATACAGATCTAGGTCTATGTGCACCTATTATGAGTTTTTAACACCAGCATGTGTGGGTGGTGGTATTTAAATACAAGTGTGTGATACTTAACACGTGTACATCCCAAGTGTGTAATAACAGGGCTAGAATAGACACTAGTATTAGTTTTGCAATACTGGTAAGTTAGTGGCACTGCTGTAAATTCTGTATATTCATATACCTAATTAACAGCTGAGTACTGCTCCTTTTAGGGTATTAATATCGGTCTATTATGAAAGACCTTTCCCTAGTTGGTGTAGTGCTCTTCATATGTGGTAATGGTCTGGCACTCCAGAGGTTAATTGCTGGATTGGTTGCCGTTTTGCTCAATGTGTATGCCCCTTTAAGCTAAATGCTGTGTTTGGGGATTAGCATTCAGGCTTCCTGCATTTGTACTGTGATTTACTGCCAGATATTCTCTGTGCTTTACTGATGTGTGACTGTTAAGATCGTAGGATCTTTCAGCAGTCCATTACTGTGCACGGGCTGAGACACGCTGACTCTTTGAATCTCTCTGAGTCAGTGTACATGAACTCTGGCTCTGCTCGTGCACGTGGTCACGTGTTTGCCGACGCGCGCGTTTCGCGAGTGCTTTGTCAAGGCTAAGGTAATCAGCATCAAACTCTGGAGTGCCAGACCATTACCACATATGAAGAGCACTACACCAACTAGGGAAAGGTCTTTCATAATAGACCGATATTAATACCCTAAAAGGAGCAGTACTCAGCTGTTAATTAGGTATATGAATATACAGAATTTACAGCAGTGCCACTAACTTACCAGTATTGCAAAACTAATACTAGTGTCTATTCTAGCCCTGTTATTACACACTTGGGATGTACACGTGTTAAGTATCACACACTTGTATTTAAATACCACCACCCACACATGCTGGTGTTAAAAACTCATAATAGGTGCACATAGACCTAGATCTGTATACACAAGTCTATAATGTACCAATAGCTGCAGCCCAAAAGCAGCTAAGTACAGGTCCAATCAACTAGTGCACCTACTAGTATTTCAATACTGGGGCACTACATCTGTGGTCCACACAGCCGCTACTTTCATTACAAGAACTCTAGCCCATTCTCTCCATATGAGGAACACTAGGGCCGGTGAATTACCCTAACACTGGGCATTAATACACCATTGTATACTCCTCTGGATACACCTATCCATAGAGTTAGCCACACGTGGCATCATTTAATCATTGTTTTAAACCCCAATATTTTAACGATATTGTCAATTAATAAAGTTATTTTAAATAAATCACCAGTTCATACAGAAACAGAGTGCTATCTACAGGGGCTCTGTCTGTCCACTATGTATCTGTTATATTTGCCCCATTAATGTCCTGGGCATGAATCTCTTCATGCAAAGGGAGCTAAACAGATTTGTCAAAGGTTCATTTGCAAGAGAAGTTGATTTCACTTTTTCGACTGGCACCTCTTTTCACACAAGAAGTAGTAAGCAAGTTCAGGGTATCACCCAAGCATTAATGTCATCTGGTGTAGATTAGAAGCATCCACTCATGTTAAACATTTCAGTTGTGGAGAACATGGGGAATCATTTCCACTGTTATTTTCTTGGAATTTCGAGCTATAATAAACACTCCAGAGTAACCTGAATGGTACAGATGTTTTTGATGTAACACAGAGAAAAAGTAGTGGGAATGTGAGAGAGCAGGTTTCTGCAGGACGGAATCCAGATGTGTTCAACATGACTGTGGTGGTTTTGAAGAAAATCACAAACACACTTCCAACAGAGACAATTTTGAAGACATAAACGTTTTGCTGTGGGAATTAATTAATTGAAAATGAATTGACTAGATTATTTTGAAGGCACGGTTTCACAAACTTCTCTGCAATCAGAAAAATATCAGACTGATTATAGACAACGCAATTTATCATTTTTAAGAAAGGAAAAAAAAACCTATGATTTTCAGTAGTATCATTTGGATCTGTTGCTGTAGAAGTCCAATTGTGGTGGCAAATCCAATACAGATGTCATAATGTATCACTCGTATAAACAATTTCTCTGCTGAAGTGGTTTTGTACACAGTCTTGGACATTTGGTTGCGGCCGTTTTGCTGTGACCAACTTGCAGCTGGCATTTTGCCATCACTCATCTCGCTGAAGGGATATATCGCCGCCGGCCGTTGCAGTGCCAAGAGAAGCTAACAAACAAAACACAGAACCCCAGCAAGAACATTTTAGGAACCCCTAAGCCCCCACAAAATATATATGTATATAACTGTCAAAAGGAGACCTACTGAGCGTGGCAAATGTATACAACAAGCGATAGAGAAGCCCAATGCTACATACAATATGACAAAAATACACAGTAAATTCCCTTGAAAAAGGGTCATTTAGTTTAACCCTTTGGCCAAAGCATCATAAGCCTGCAAGCTTGCAGGCTTACGATGCTTTGGCCAAAGGGTTAAACTAAATGACCCTTTTTCAAGAGAATATACAAGTAATTTACTGTGTATTTTTGTAATATTGGATGTAGCATTGGGCTTCTCTGGCGCCAAGAGAAGCCCCTAAATTTACCCCTTACCCTAAAAAACCCTAATCTTAAGTGTAATACTAACGCTACCCTCTATCCTAAAAACCTTAACCACGTAACCTAATTCTCCACCCTGAAAACCTTAACCCCTTACTCAAATTCCCTATTGAAAAACCCTAACCCCCTACCCTAAAACCCCTATCTTTAACTGCCTACGCTAACTACTAAAACTCATTAAGTTACTCTATTGGCGAAATGGCTGGCGGCTGAGTGTCCAGCAGTGGAGCGGCTGCAGCGAAGGGTCCCCCGTTGTCCAAACACTGGCAATAACTGGGTCTACACATGTTCATTTTCCAGATTGTGGCTTAAGGTAATCTTACAAAGCCGCAGTTGCACAAAGTAACATATTGTAAGGAATCGGGGGCCACGTCCCTTGTGGCGTGACCCCTCCTTACCCACTACCAGTACTTCAGCGTCTGCTGCCCCCGCCCCCCGTCGCTACCCATGCCGCTGCCCAGCGCATACCTGGAACTCCACCACGGCCGCCATCTTGGATTCTGGCACTGGTGTTACAGAGCGCGCGCTTCCTTCTAGGATTTATAGCGCGCGCATTATGCCTATCTCCGCCCCCCGCTCGCCGTGGGAGTCTTCACCATGTCTCCAGCACTCTCAGCTGTGCTAAACTTCTTCCTGGTCTCTCAGCCATTCACGAGCAGCTCCTCGATATGCCCCCGCCATGTCCCTCGTCCGGATTGGTAATTGCCGCGTTAAATATCCTGCTTTGCTTTCACTTCTTTGCTCTGCATAGCTCCTTGCTACCTGGGTTCCCTGGTACCTGCGTCGTGCTCTCTTTGTGTTTTTTCCCGGCTCGTCTGAATACTACCACTGACTCCTGAACTCGGCTTTCCCACTGACTACTCTACCTCTAAGACCCTCGGACTCAGCTATGGATTTTGACTACGGAACTTTCTATATCCTCGGACTCGGCAAGTACTTGACCATTCTTTATCTACATCCAGGCCTGGCCACGCTACTACGCCACATTCCGGACATGCCCCCTCTGCTGTCGGTGCGTATACTCTACTTCCCACCTCTGTGACACAAATATTATATCTATGGCGCCCTGCACATAACCCCAATAAATTAAGGATATATACAACCCGGATCAGATGCTGGGTCAGGTGTTGGGATGTGCTCCAAACGAAGACGATATCATATGGGGAAAAAAATAAGAACACAAATAGGGTAATATTGTAAAACAAATGGACACTAAGTAAATACAGTGAACCAAGTGAATCAATAAAGAATAAAAAATAAACAATATATAAAAAAATATATAAAATATTAAAACAAATAGCTGGGAGAGAACAACAGGTAATTAAAACACATTTAATACACAATCAATACATAATTAATGTTAAACAACATATTTTTCTTATTATTTTTTTTTTTTTTTTTTTTATTTTATTTTTATTTTTTTTTCTTATATTTTTTTTTTTTTTATTTTTTTTCTTATTTTTCTTACATTTATTTTTCTTATGTTTTATATAATGTATAGCACTAAGATATACATATTTGATGTTATTGGCACTATGCACATTTATGTACACCTATTTAGAACTCATCATTGGTGGCGCACTGCACATAACCTAACAGGATATTTTATATGCGTTCCGTTATCATTATATGACCCAAGTATTAATTCTATATATGGGTCATCTTATACATTTTGTTTGTTTGTTAAGTGTTTTTTATGTCTGTATGTTGTTTTTATATGTTTTTTTGTCATTTCCCCTATTGTATCGAGCTGGTACTCCTAACAGCGCTGCAATCATCATTGCGCATGTCAGAACAGATCAACAGGTACACTGTGCCTTTTAATCAGGACTATAAAAATCATGGACATGCAAGGACTGAATCATTACCTTTATCCCCTGAGGAAGGAAGGTTTACTTCCGAAACGCGTAGGGTGGGTATCTGCTGGCCCTGCTGCAAACTCTGAAGACCATTACCGACAGAATCACATCGTGCGTGCATGCTGTTTTAAAGTCAGAACGCGGCGAATCTGCCGCTGCCATCTCGATCATTGGCGAGATCCCCGTTTGGCGTTTGGTGAATCTAGAGAGGCGGTGCCCCCTGTTCCCGAGCTGACTGCCTGTAGAGGCAGTTCCCCCTGTCCCAAGCCGACTGCGCACTGGCTGTGCACCGAGGTCTGAGACTTTATCACAGGGAGGCGAGCAGCAAAGAGGGACAATTGAGGGATACCGCAGCCGCAATACAGTGGAGACGCCACGGTCCAGTTCACGAACACAAGAGGGGATACTCTCAGACTTATCCACTGCTCTAAACCATCTTGTGTCTGGTAAGCGGTCACTTCAGCTACAACAGCAGTGTGTCTAGCAGACCTATTTTCTGTCAAAATTATAGTTATGTCCTAATATGTTGTTTAACATTAATTATGTATTGATTGTGTATTAAATGTGTTTTAATTACCTGTTGTTCTCTCCCAGCTCTTTGTTTTAATATTTTATATATTTTTTATTCTTTATTGATTCACTTGTTTCACTGTATTTACTTAGTGTCCATTTGTTTTACAATATTACCCTATTTGTGTTCTTATTTTTTTCCCCATATGATATCGTCTCCGTTTGGAGCACATCCCAACACCTGACCCAGCATCTGATCCGGGTTGTATACTGTATATCCTTAATTTATTGGGGTTATGTGCAGGGCGCCATAGATATAATATTTGTGTCACATGTTGTTTCTCTGACCTGGGGGTCAGTTTATATCACAGGCAGCCGCCATTCTATATTAAATTATAGCACCATTGAAATTTAGCGCTACCAATTCTGTTTCTTCTTCTACTTCCCACCTCAGTACAGGGAACTGGTCTGGTCTGCGGGCTGCACAGCATGACACATATTTTGTATTTTGCTGTCCTTCCAAAGTTGCAGTCTTTTGGTCTAAATTATTTCTGAGAAAATTCACATTGCTTTTTATACAGACCATGCACATATTATTTTACACCCATATTTCTCAAAAACTGCAAACTATTTGATCTATGCATACTAACATTTATATTTTTAGCCATGTACATGAAACTACAGGTGCGCCTACGAGTATTTTAAAATTTGCCTTAAACTTGCCTTGGAAAATCTGGGGCTTTCACCAACAAGATACAGGTACATGCTGCAACATTTCAGTGACATTTCTGCAGAGACTAATGGCCCATCGGATTAACACAGCAGCGATCCCTGGCAGTCCCATTCAGTTTGAATGGGACTGCCAGGGACCCCCCGCTGTTAATCCGATGGGCCATTAGTCTGTCTGCAGAAATGTCACTGGAATGTTGCAGCATATACCCAGCATGTACCCAGCATGTACCTTGGTCTTGCTGGTGATTGCCCCAGATTTGTTTTAGAATACTCGTCGGCACTACAGTAGGACATAAAGCAAGGTTTTTCTTTAGTTTAATGCTCTTCCAATGTAATCAAATTGTATTTTACCTACATTTTTTGGATGACGCTACTTAGATGGTGAATTCTTCATTAAATTTAGTAGCACTACCCAATTTATACAATCTGACAATCTACTTAGACTACAGTTTTTAATAAAAGAGAAATAAGTCAAGGAAAAATGACTCACTATAGGCACCTCTGTTTGAAACTCCCATTAATCTATGATACATATAATAATTATGTATAATATGTATTCCTAGAGCACTGTTTATAATGTCACTATGAAAACAATGTTAGATGCTTATGTTTAGTGGGTATAGTTTAATGACATACTGTGTAGGAGAATAAAGCAATTGAGTGCTGTGGACTTTTTTCAGTTTCACTTGTTATTTGGGAATCTTGTTGGAACTTCCATTAGTCGGACTTGCACCATAGTTATATTTATGGATCTAGTCATGTGTTAACTTTTTTAATCACTTTTTTTGGAGCTGGTCTATTCTTTGTTTAAGTCATCAATTAACATTGTGGCTACAGAAGAGAGCAGAGTAGTGCAGATCTGTTTCAATCATTTATAACTTGATTATAATTTGAAGTGTTTGTTCGTAATTCTGGAATTAAGAAAACGAAGGATAGAGCAAATATGCCCTTTAAGACCAAACATAATATGACCACACAAGACGTCCCATTATTTTGGGAAAGCAAAATTAATGGTTTGTTTCTCCAAGGTTTCCTTTTCTATTTTTTGCCGCTCAGAGTCTTAATATAAAGTTAATCAAATATTATTTGATTTGAGAACTCTAAAGTTTAATGACATTAAGGAGTTTCACCATGATAAACAGTGTTTAAAAAAATAAACCTATCCCAAGTTTTAATAAAAGGATTGATGCATTTATGTATGTCCCATTTCCTTTGCCAGATAAGCCTAATTGATTCTTCCTGTTAAAAGAGCCCATGTCATACTCTGTCTGTCTGTCTGTCTGTCTGTCTGTCTGTCTATCGATAGAGTATGACATAGGATCTTTTAACAGGAAGAAGTGAGGTTGGTGAGAGAGTTTCTAGGTAACAGAAGGTAACCCCCACGTAGAGAGACATTGTTGGGTAGACTTCAACAGATTTGAACTATCTGAATAGATAATATGAACAGAATCATGCTACAGTGATTCCAAGAATGCCTAGTTTTCAGAGATAGAACCTCAACATGGGATGATTTTGCCCTTAACATGTCGGGCACTACTGCACAAAAACTCTCATACAAGTCAATGGGAGTTTCCACAGGTGATAGTGTCTAATTAGCACTCTCACACTTTAATGAATTGTGTGCATGTACAGTATGTTGGTCTCACTTTGAATTTGATAGTAACTCTGAGGTGATCATTTTCCTTTAGTACACCTACATTAAGTTATCTTGGGGATATTTTTTAAAACAATACTCTGCTTACACGAGAAACTTTCACAAAATGAAAAGCACTTAAAATTGCTTTATTGCACACTCTGTTACCATAGTATCTACACTTCAACCTTCTGTAAAAATTACTTTTATTATGAGTTATTCTACTAGAAAACAAAGTTTAAAGAAGTCAAAGTCTGCAAAGACTCATGTTGTCTAAAACCTATATAAATAATGAAATACAAGGTTCTTTCAAAACACACTAAATATTTGTTATGGGTATTTGATTAATGCTATGTATCTATACCTTCTACTGGATCACGTGTCCATTAAAATTTGTCACAGCCTACTATGTAGTTCAAAGCTTTAATGGCCATATTGGTCCTGGAAAACAGCAGATTCAATGTAGGTTGTAATACCTTTTAGCGTACCAACATTACATTTCTTCATAGATTCAATTATTCAAATGCAGTGGCTGTTATCCGACCATTTATCAGGGTTGAATCACGCACTATAGTGCGTGGTGGTTCGAGATGGACCGCTGCAGACTAAATGGCCCATCGGATTAACACAGCAGGTGTCCCTGCTATGTTAATCCTACCGGGGTCTGCCTGTCTGTAAGAGACGCGCAGTAACAGATAGGCTGAATCAGTCACTCTACCTGCGCACCTCTAACAGGCGATCGCAGAGTTTTATTTACATTTTAACACTACAGTATTGTAGCAGGGGGTCTCCAGAGCTGAACCGCATTGATTTCAGGTATGGGGACCCCCTACTTCCCAAGATACAGGCCCCATTATGGGGTGCCAATATCCCCGCCATGTTAAAATCCTGTGGGTCAAGTGAGCGTGGGATTTTAACATTGCAGGAGATACCAGCACCCCATAATGGGGCCTGTATCTCGGGAAGTAGGGGTTCCCCAAGGCTGAAATCAACTTTGTTCAGCTCAGAAGACCCCCTGCTCCCGCACCCTAGTATAAAACAACCCTCCCCAAAGAAAAAAAACATTACCTTAGTAATGGGGGGCGGGCGGTTGCAGAAGTCCCGCGCTCTTCCCCCAGGCATTTAAATTAAATGCTGGGGGATCGCGTGAGGCCTCTGCAACAATAAAACTTACCAGGATTCAGATGCTGTGATGTGTCTCTATGTCAACTCAGCGTCAAATGACGCTGCTGGGTCATGTGACGTGACATCACAGGCATCAAATGACGCCACGGGTCACATGACCTGATGACGGTGACGTGACACCGGAGCGTCATTTGATGCAGCTGCCAGGTAGGAGGGCGGGCACAAGCTCCAGAGCAGGCAGACAAGGAGGCACAGCAGGAAATGTCTGCTTACATTTTATTTTTATTCATAGTGTGCAGGAGCAGGGGGTCTCCTGAGCTGAACAAAGTTGATCTCAGTCTCGGGGACCCCTGCTTCCCAAGATACAGGCCACGGTATGGGATGCCGGTATCCCCCCAATGTTAAACGCCTCCGGTCACGTGACACAGAGGATTTTAACATGACAGGGATACCGTTAACCCATAACAGGGCCTGTATCTCAGAAAGCAGGGGATCCCCGAGGCTGAAATCAATGCGGTTCAGCTCAGGAGTCCCCCTGCTCACGCACAATATGAATAAAAATAAAATGTAAGCAGCTTCATTACCTTAGCGGTAATGAAGCTGCTTACATTTAAGTAAGGTAATGAAGGGATTAAGGCACAACAGCAGGTTAATTGGGGCAAATGGGTGAATGAAGGGGGTACTTGGCCCTTCACTCACCCCTCTGCCCACAATAAAGATTACAATATGTTTTTTCTTGAGGGTGGGGGGTTGATACTAGTGTGCAGGAGCAGGGGGTCTTCTGAGATGAACAAAGTTGATTTTAGCTTCAGGGACCCCATACTTCCCGAGATACAGGCCCCATTATGGGGTGCCGGTATCTCCTGCAATGTTAAAATCCCACGGTCATGTGACCCACAGGATTTTAACATGGCGGGGATACCGGCACCCCATAATGGGGCATGTATCTCGGGAGGTAGGGGGTTCCCAGACCTGAAATCAAAGCGATTCATTTCCAGAGACTCCCTGTTACAATAATGTAGTGTTACATTTTAAATACACCCCCCCAATCGCCTGTTAGAGGCACACAGGTAAAGTGACTGATTCAGCCTCTTACTGCGCATCTCTTACAGACAGGTAGACCCTGGTAGGATTAACACAGCAGGGACACCTGCTGTGTTAATCCGATGGGCCATTAGTCTGTCGCGGCAAAACTAGCGAGGATTATTGGCAGATCTCGAAAACCAATTCGAGAAATAGTCGGATAATGCCACTGCATCTGTAGTGCACAGAGCTTTTGAAACCTCATAGGCTTCTTCTTCAGGAATGGTGTACCTTGAATAGTACACATGAAGAAAAAAACATGTGCTGGACCAACACGATTAGGAGAAATGTACACTATTGCTGCTTTAAAATGGTCAGAAAATATTAAAATTGACTGAAGGGTTTAGTTTGGGGGTCCCAATATTACTTTTTGGATCTTTGTTCTCAAACTAGAAGAAACATTAACTGTTTGACACATGCACTCTAAGCATTGAAACAAAAGAAAACAGCGCACAACGCCAAATAGTGAAGCAAATTCAACTATATATTATAGAATTAAAAAGGGGGTAATATATCTGCGTACATAAAAAAAGGTTGGTAAAAGGCATGTAGTGTGTATCACACTGTTTACCACTCGGCTGTTAGCTGTAGATTCAGGTGCTTGCTTCCCTCTGCTGCTGCAGCTCAGTTGATTCTGGGGCAGGACGTCAGTCTTTTCACTCCCAAGGGGATTTCCCTTCATGCAGCCAGGTTCAGCAGCTGGTACTGGGGCTCGGTGAAATCGCTCCTGCTTCCTAGCCGATATGAAGCTGCTCCTGTACCTCGGCAGGTGTATCCTCTGCACAGAGGTTAAAACGCAGCTTGCTGCTGTCTTCACAGCAGTGGTGGATTCAATAGGGAAGTTTGAACAGTCTTACAGAGTCTCTCACAAGTGTCCAAAACAGCACACAGGATGAAATAAAAACAGGACAGGCCAACACATAGACAAAGGCCAATGTAAGCAGATATAAGGCAATAGAATGTTACATCCAACTAGTTTCGTAGAATTAACTACTTCTTCAGGGAATAATTAGGCCATTACCCAGAGGTCTTAAATACCTCACATAGATACCTTATTGGTCAACCAATTAGGGATAGACCAATCATCTATAATAGGTAATGGTCTGCGTGATAGGGAAGATGTGTAGTTTACTTTTAAAACAATAACTTTATTAACAAAAAAACAAAAACAAAACAATACCTATTTAATATAAACTTACATATAGACAAAACCTAGCATAAATAATTAAAAACATGCTGGAATAAAAGAAACACAATATTAGTCGACTTAAAATAGACACCATCATTACTTGCATAAAAAGATGTAACTAGAAAAAAGCGTAGGATAAAGAAAGGAAAACAGAGATACAGAGATAAATGATACATCCCCTAGGTACAGAGGGGTGGTGAGCTAAAGATTCAATAAAGTGCCCAAATATCCACATCCTCATTTAACCCCTTAGGGGACATAGTATCTAACTTATGTATCCAATATGTCTCTTTAGAAGACAATGTTTTAACTCTGTCCCCTCCTCTTCTATTTACAGGAATCAACTGAATCCCCTTAAAAGTGAGACTTGACGGATCTTTATTATGGTGTATCAGGAAGTGTCTAGATACACTATGTTTTTCAAAACCATTTTTAATATTTCTGACATGTTCCTGAATCCGAACTTTAAGGCTGCGTTTGGTTCTGCCTACATATTGATACCCACACGCACATTCCAATAGGTATACAATATGTGTAGAGGTACATAGAATAAAGTCATCAATATTAAAAACTTCCTTCGTTACTTGTGAATAAAAAGTGTATTTGTCAGGATGTTGGTATTTACAAATCGTGCAATTACCACAGATATAGTTGCCTTTTGGTTTAGGCCCTAGCCAGTTCTTTTTCGATGTAGTATTGCTCTTACTTATAAAAACATCACTAGGAGCTAACAAGTTTTTGATATTTTTTGCTCTCCTGTAAATAAACCGTGGTTTAACGTCAAGATGTGATCCCAAAATGGGATCATTGCACAATATACCCCAGTGTTTGTTAAAAACCTTTTCAATGTCTCTATGAACCGAATTAAAGTCTGTAATGAAAGCCACATTAAGAGTGTCCTTTTTTGTGTTTTGACCTTCTTTATTTTTAATCGTGGATCTATTTTGAACTAACATATCCTTACGATCCATATTACGTACCCTTATGATCTCTCTTTCTAGAAGTTCCTTAGGATATCCCCTCTTTCTAAATCTCCAAAATAATTGGTTAGCCTGTTGGTTGAAAACCTCTAAACTACTACAGTTACGTCTGAGTCTCACAAATTGCCCCCCTGGTATGTTGTTTATCCATGTCTTTTTGTGATTACTATTCGCCATCAGCACATTGCTGGTATCCACCTCCTTAAAGAAGGTCTCAGTCTCCACGGTGCCATCCATTTTGGAAGTTAATCTTAAGTCCAAAAAATCTATCTGGGTGGCATCCACCTTGTGTGTGAACTCAAGGTTGTAGTCATTCCTATTAAGGTTGGCTACAAATGCACTTGCTGAATCGTAATCACCATCCCACACACACAGGATGTCGTCTATGTAGCGTCTCCACACAACGACATTCCTGTGGTATGGTTGGTTGGGCATGATAAACTGAGACTCCCACCTTCCCACGTACAGGTTTGCGAAGCTGGGGGCAAACCTAGTACCCATTGCAGTTCCGCAAACCTGTAGGTAGAAAGTGGAGAGAAACAGAAAATAATTATGTTTCAATATGAAACTGATAGACTCTAGAATAAATTCCCTATTTAATGGATGCAGATCAGAGTCTGATTCCAGAAAGGAATTAACAGCATCCAACCCTTTCTGGTGAGGTATATTAGTATACAGGGATTTTATGTCACATGTAATCCATACATATGAACTTTTCCATTCAAAATCTTTAAATAAGTTTAGAACTGCTGTAGAGTCCTTCAAATAAGAGGTTAATTTTCCAACATACGGTTGGAGAAAAAAATCCACATATTGACTAAGGTTGGCTGACATAGATTGTATACCTGACACAATTGGGCGTCCAGGTGGGTCAACCAGAGCCTTATGAATTTTCGGCAGGTGGTAGAATATGGGTATCCTAGGAAATTCAGAAAATAGAAAAGCAAACTCTGTTGTGTTGATGACGGACAGGGCTACTGCGTTGTCTAATAGTGCTTTAAGCACCCTTAGATATTCAGCTGTAGGGTCCTTAGGTAATTTTACATAGGACGTTGTATCGTTGAGAAGCCTTAGAGCTTCTTTTTCGTAGTCACACCTATTTTGGACTACTACGCCCCCACCTTTATCTGCCTGTCTTATAACGAGGCTTTCGTCATCACGCAAAGTTTTAAGGGCTAAGGACTCACTTGCACTGAGGTTGTGTTTAATATCACCTGACTTAAAATTACTAGATAAAATGTTAAAATCATTGATGACCATATTAAAAAATGTATCAATATGATGACCCTTTGGAATGTGCGGGATAAAACTTGGATTGGATTGGATTCTAGAGTCTATCAGTTTCATATTGAAACATAATTATTTTCTGTTTCTCTCCACTTTCTACCTACAGGTTTGCGGAACTGCAATGGGTACTAGGTTTGCCCCCAGCTTCGCAAACCTGTACGTGGGAAGGTGGGAGTCTCAGTTTATCATGCCCGACCAACCATACCACAGGAATGTCGTTGTGTGGAGACGCTACATAGACGACATCCTGTGTGTGTGGGATGGTGATTACGATTCAGCAAGTGCATTTGTAGCCAACCTTAATAGGAATGACTACAACCTTGAGTTCACACACAAGGTGGATGCCACCCAGATAGATTTTTTGGACTTAAGATTAACTTCCAAAATGGATGGCACCGTGGAGACTGAGAACTTCTTTAAGGAGGTGGATACCAGCAATGTGCTGATGGCGAATAGTAATCACAAAAAGACATGGATAAACAACATACCAGGGGGGCAATTTGTGAGACTCAGACGTAACTGTAGTAGTTTAGAGGTTTTCAACCAACAGGCTAACAAATTATTTTGGAGATTTAGAGAGAGGGGATATCCTAAGGAACTTCTAGAAAGAGAGATCATAAGGGTACGTAATATAGATCGTAAGGATATGTTAGTTCAAAATAGATCCACGATTAAAAATAAAGAAGGTCAAAACACAAAAAAGGACACTCTTAATGTGGCTTTCATTACAGACTTTAATTCGGTTCATAGAGACATTGAAAAGGTTTTTAACAAACACTGGGGTATATTGTGCAATGATCCCATTTTGGGATCACATCTTGACGTTAAACCACGGTTTATTTACAGGAGAGCAAAAAATATCAAAAACTTGTTAGCTCCTAGTGATGTTTTTATAAGTAAGAGCAATACTACATCGAAAAAGAACTGGCTAGGGCCTAAACCAAAAGGCAACTATATCTGTGGTAATTGCACGATTTGTAAATACCAACATCCTGACAAATACACTTTTTATTCACAAGAAACGAAGGAAGTTTTTAATATTGATGACTTTATTCTATGTACCTCTACACATATTGTATACCTATTGGAATGTGCGTGTGGGTATCAATATGTAGGCAGAACCAAACGCAGCCTTAAAGTTCGGATTCAGGAACATGTCAGAAATATTAAAAATGGTTTTGAAAAACATAGTGTATCTAGACACTTCCTGATACACCATAATAAAGATCCGTCAAGTCTCACTTTTAAGGGGATTCAGTTGATTCCTGTAAATAGAAGAGGAGGGGACAGAGTTAAAACATTGTCTTCTAAAGAGACATATTGGATACATAAGTTAGATACTATGTCCCCTAAGGGGTTAAATGAGGATGTGGATATTTGGGCACTTTATTGAATCTTTAGCTCACCACCCCTCTGTACCTAGGGGATGTATCATTTATCTCTGTATCTCTGTTTTCCTTTCTTTATCCTACGCTTTTTTCTAGTTACATCTTTTTATGCAAGTAATGATGGTGTCTATTTTAAGTCGACTAATATTGTGTTTCTTTTATTCCAGCATGTTTTTAATTATTTATGCTAGGTTTTGTCTATATGTAAGTTTATATTAAATAGGTATTGTTTTGTTTTTGTTTTTTTGTTAATAAAGTTGTTGTTTTAAATAGTAAACTACACATCTTCCCTATCACGCAGACCATTACCTATTATAGATGATTGGTCTATCCCTAATTGGTTGACCAATAAGGTATCTATGTGAGGTATTTAAGACATCTGGGTAATGGCCTAATTATTCCCTGAAGAAGTAGTTAATTCTACGAAACTAGTTGGATGTAACATTCTATTGCCTTATATCTGCTTACATTGGCCTTTGTCTATGTGTTGGCCTGTCCTGTTTTTATTTCATCCTGTGTGCTGTTTTGGACACTTGTGAGAGACTCTGTAAGACTGTTCAAACTTCCCTATTGAATCCACCACTGCTGTGAAGACAGCAGCAAGCTGCGTTTTAACCTCTGTGCAGAGGATACACCTGCCGAGGTACAGGAGCAGCTTCATATCGGCTAGGAAGCAGTAGTGATTTCACCGAGCCCCAGTACCAGCTGCTGAACCTGGCTGCATGAAGGGAAATCCCCTTGGGAGTGAAAAGACTGACGTCCTGCCCCAGAATCAACTGAGCTGCAGCAGCAGAGGGAAGCAAGCACCTGAATCTACAGCTAACAGCCGAGTGGTAAACAGTGTGATACACACTACATGCCTTTTACCAACCTTTTTTTATGTACGCAGATATATTACTCCCTTTTTAATTCTATAATATATAGTTGAATTTGCTTCACTATTTGGCGTTGTGCGCTGTTTTCTTTTGTTTCCATTCTCTTAGTGTGTGTGAGGTGCTGAGCCAGCCCTGCGTTTACAGCTGCAGACGCCATTATCCCCAACACGGTTATGTGGCACTTATTATTTAATGTTTAATTATCTCATTGTGGGAGTTGTGGTTTAATTTTTTATACATTTTTTATCACTAAATTGATGGTATAGTCACTGTACTGTATATATTTATACATTTAAACTTTATAGGTAGTTAGGTAGTAGCGCACAGTTTTGTTTTTTGTGTTTACTGACTCTAAGCATTGGTTTGTGGCCAAAAGTAGTAATGAACCTCTAGATTGGGGTGAATAATACCAACTTATATGTGTAATATGCCCTCACTTCAGCTACTGGAGGGCAAGGATCAGCAAGTTCACAAATGTAAGGCATGAGAGTATGTTTCGGTGACTGTATCCAAGTACTTATGAGGGGAATGACTGGATCAGAAAATGGGCTAAAACTATGATGGTCGAACTGCATGTGAGTCACTGGAAAATGGATTTGTCTGAATGAATAGGAATCAGTGTCCTACACTGTCACTTACAATGCTGCGTGAGAACAGGAGATTGTGTCCCAATGTGTCAACCTCAACCTTGAGACTTGACAGGGATGCAATTTGGTACATTCATCTTATTGCATTTATATGAATAAACAAAGTCGTGGGAAAGTTTACAGTTCTGGACGTCACACCCTTTTAAATGCAGCCTTCCCCGAAGCATAGACACGGATTTCCAGAAAACGTTTGAGTTTGCATGGCTGGTGGTTGTTAGCAAACATATGTTTCTTAACACTGCTTCCAAATAATAATACTTAAAAAAAATTGTTTCTATCATTGAAAACAGACTTACAGTGTGCATTTCTATTTATTTGTACAGATAATTAAACATACAAAACTGCAAACTCCTTGCTGCTGAAGGAATCTGCACAATGCATTAAAAAGCAATGAGTTGCTGGCTCCTCCGACAATAAAGTTGTAAGTACTGTATTCTGACATTATAGGGATGTATTTAAAGTAGTAGTATTAAAAAAATACATTACAACCCTTACCCAATCTTATAATAAGAGCTTAGGTGTGTCAGGGAATGCCAATGATTGATTAATCTTGTTTGCATCCTCTTACTCATGCCTCTTTTTCTTATATCAATGTTTTACTATTCAACACAATCAAACCGATATACTCATAGCACCAAAACCAAATGACAAGGCCTGTTAAGACATCCCATGAGTTACCCAACCTCAATTTTGTCCCTCCCATAAACCTGACTTACAGTAAGTCCACTTAGATATGTTTAGTAAAAACTTTTTGCAGCTTTATTGACAAACTTAACAACCAGTTAACATGGTTTTAACCCCAGGGACTATGATAGCTTGCTCTAAATACTGAGACAAAGGCCCAGGAAATAGCCATGGCTCGAACCCAATATAGCCACGTGTGTGTGGCAAAAATGGGGGTAATCAGCGCATTAATAAAGGCAGTGTGCTCAGCTGGTTACCCCTATTTCGTATTGGGGATGAAGGGGTTAATTTTATATGCTGTTCCCCTGTACCATTTTCCCCTATATGCATTGTTGTCCCCTTTTTGCAGGCTTGTCCCTACCTGCAGTGCTGAATAACAGGAGCCGTTCCATTAAGACTGCTAATTTAGGAACGGAGTGAGCCAGCACCCTGATTTTTGGTGTGCAGCCTCAGTGTAACCCCCCAAGAACACATATATTAAAAATATAACTTTGTCATAAGGGAAACATATATTTTTGATAAAGTGCCTTTCTGTTGCAGTTTTAAAATGTACCGGCAGGATGCTATTTTTTTCTGCCTGCCTTTGTAATGCATTAAGGAACAAACGTTATACATACATGAGCCCCCTGGTGGGAGATGCCGATGGGTCTAGGGACGTGTGGGGGGATGAAAGACCCCAGAGTCTTAAAGTGTCACTTAATCAGGATGTTTCTGAGTAGCAGATCCTGTTACTCATCCTGGATATTTCACACCTTGGGACCAAACTCCAGACATTGCGTCCCCAGAAATGAGTGGCCCCTTTTTACTTAGCAGTGCTACCAAGCTGCTTACTGAGAATGCTCAGAGTTACCTGGGCTGGCTGTAGGATTTGCTCATGTGACATGGCAGGTTCTGATAGGAGGAAGATAATTCCTTGCCAATGGGATGAGGCTAACGTAACACTTCACAGATCCTTGTCCTTAAAAAGGCCTGTAACCCTCATTCCTGTGTTGTTGCTCTTGTTACCTGATTTCTTCAAGCGGATAAGATCTAAGTACAGCGGCAACGATTCCAGAACGCAAGGGGTTAAAAACATCACAACAAGGAAACTTGCCCTGCTTCAGGATTTCGTTAGCCTTGGGGATTCCAGAACGAACCCCAAAGAACCAGAAAAGACTTTGCACTTTCACAGAAGGATTGGACTGGCTATTTATGTGGCAATTTGCAAAAGGACTACATTTTTAAAAGACAATCTTCTGGTGCTTTGCACCTTTCTGGACATTATCCCGTTCCTATACCTGTAAGTGTAATTATTAAGTGTATTCTGCAGTTATTGTGTGTTTGCCTATCAAGGGAATAAATCTCACTTTATTTTGCTCAACCTCTTCTGCTCAATCAGGATCCAAGAAATATAAATGTGTTATTAAGTGCGTCTCCCGTCACAGTGTGCCCCAAGTCTGATGACACTCATTACTTTGATATGTCACTCCTATATCTTCCACATTAGCCTATCATGACACGGCCTCCCCATAACTACACCTCAAGGGGTTCACCCCCCCTCCAAACAAGAGAGCAACGACTGGCTACGTCCCCACACCACACAAACCACCATCTCGCCAAACTGACATAAACAAATTAAATTTCCATAAACAATTAAATTTTCCTTTCTTTTTCTCATTTTTATTTTACATGAACATAAGAAAATAATTTACAGCAGGACACATGATCAATAGCATAAACAGAAGGTGACAGAGGGGGCACATATACACACATATGTGTGCACAGTAATAGTTACTATAAAAAAGCTATTATGAATTATATTCTTGACATCCTTTAACTTTGGAATGCCATATATTTGGCAGCGCATTGTTAGATGTTACAACGTTTTCTCAAGGCATTCTTTTGATCAAAGTGTTAGCAACCACTTGGCTCTCTTAAACACATATGCTTAGCATCTGTCTTAAATACTACAACAGCTCTATCATAGTGTACTGAAAGATAACATAGTTACACAGTTTAATTTGTTTACATGCATCTTGTTCCTCCTCTCTTGCCAAAAGCAAATAAACTCATATGTATGATTTCTTTTTACGGGTGTTCCTGAATGTTATGTCAGTAATAAAATACCCCTTCCTTTGTTTTTAATGCATCCAACTTGATCATTTCTGAAAGAAGTTTAAAAGAAAAAAATGTGTAGATGATTATGGATGTACAGTATGGATCTTTAAACACTTAATAAAGGACAGTGCACACATTAACGTCTAATACAGAATATTCAGATAGCCCTCCAAAAATAAACATTGTATGATATAAAATAAACATAGCATAACTTTGCTCTTCTAACAGTCTCCATAACGAAGACAAGGCTCCACCAATAATTACACTGAGATGATGATGCTCCATGACTAAAATGCCCTGTTAGCCCCTTCAAGCATCAACATAAGAAACCCTAATGCTGGGAAATGAGGCTCTACTGGTTATTAGTATGAGTTAAAGGTAGGGGTGCCAGGTGTACAGTATTGAACTGGACTGTCCTTTATTTGGACACTGTCCAGTAAAAATAAGAGGTAATATGGGACATGTATGTGTCTGGTATTACCTCTTTGGACATAGTGACAGACCGGCGTGGGGGGCCGTGAGATTTCTTCGAGCAGGTCTGTTGCTAGAGAGCATCCTCCATCCTGATTGGCTGCTGCTGGGTAATGCAGCCAATCAGGAGGTGGTATCAAGAGCTCGAAGGGGGGCAATGACAGGAGGAAACAGCATGCAGCGGAGTGAGAGGTGTGTGTTTGTCTCAAGTGTGTCACACCTTTCCGCATTGTGTCCGGTATTTTTAGAGAAGCCACATGGCAACCCTTTAACAATTCACAAAAATCATTATTCGGGCATTAAGAATAATAGAAGCCATGGAAGGTTGTCCATAGTATGCACAGAAATACATTCATTTTCTAGAGGGGTAAATAATTTTCCCGTCATACATGTACCTGCAATGCTACTAAAATATGTGATTTCAATACCTATGATAAATCATTCAAAGATTTATACTACTAAAGTATGTCAGCTATGTTTCTGCTTCCATAATCTGTCTTATATTGTATTCTTGAGTACAAGAATTTCTCCTAGTTTTTGAAAGCTTTGTTTTATCAGATTTATTATATAAGGCATGCCAAAAAAATGGAAAACTTCACATATCCTAAAGAGATGTTTTTAATTATAAACTTGTGTTTGTCATTTCCATGAGAAACCCAAGGAGTCATTGGAATCATTGGAACATTATGGCATGACCAGAGGGAAAAGCAATCTCTGTGTCTCTTGGGGAAAGTCCCTGCAAGGAAAACAGTGTGTGTGGTCACAAAAGAAAAAGGTCACATGTCCAGTGATTGAATATTTATGCTACAAAGAGGTACTGAATAATACCACTACTTCTTTATTTACAAATGTAAATGTACTAATGCTTTTTAAATAAAAATAATATTTTCTATTAAAATGGTGTTTCTGTCTTTTTAAAATAAATAGTGCATAAGCCTGTCATGAGAGACCAGGTCTTTTTTACACCATTTATATATTACCGGGATCATTAATTAGGCAGAACAAGATAGTAAAAACAAATTGCGTTTCTTTCGGTAAACCCACGTACAACAAAAAGAAATACACAAGGAACAGTTAAAAATACACTTTACTGGGGGTCTGGGGGGAAAATCTAGGCTTTCCTAGGTGCAGGGCACCCGCTTGGATGAGCTTACCCTAACCAGAATATACTCCTGGTTCTCCTGGTCCTCTTTTCAGCTTCAATTCCTAGCCGCGACCACTCTGATCGATTATCGGGAAATATGATATTAGCCAAAAGGAGAGCAGACTATGGCTGCATCCTCCCTGGCTAACTCATTGCCACCTGCAGGGCCGGCTCCACCAGGTCTGGAAACTACAAAAGGTGTCCCCACGGGGTTCCCTTTGTAGTCCAAACCTGGCCATTGGCCCTTTCCTTGCCCATCAAACGTTTTCACACCTCTGGACATCCTCTCCCCTTTGAACTACGGACGCTATGCAGACTTGCTGGCACCTTAACTGGATGCCCGGGCAAGCTGCATAGGGCCTTATAAGAAATGTATCAAACATCATAAAACATACTTTAATACATGGGGGACATTGGGGAGACTCATGACTGTAAGGAACTTCGGACTGGGATATCAGGGCTCGAAACTGAGGGGTCTAGGGGACGCTGAACTGCCCCAGTGCGATTCTACTCGCATAATGGCAAATAGTGTATGCACGCTGGGTAGAATGGAGGTACTATCGGTAGCTCCGTACCCCGACCTCCTGCAAACAAAATAATTGCATTCTTACCCAAATATCCCACCTAAAACTTACACACAGCAAGTTTCATGAGTCTGGGGTAAAGGGAACATGGAAAGTGGAAAAGCAGGGACCACTTTAACTTTACTTGTACATATACCTGGCCCCTGGCTTATAGTGCTGGGTAGCTAACAGGGACCCACAGGATCAAAGGGCAACCAGAGGGTTTAACCTTTTTAGAAGCCTGGTTACCCTTGCCCGTCACATACATTCATATACAAAAAATGTTTTTTTCCCCCCTTATTGATTAAGCATTCTTAAAAAATAAAGGATTAATCACAACTTTTGTAATAGTGCTTCAGCCAATGTACATTCACCAAAAACGTAATGGAAAAATGTACTCAGAAGACGATGAATTGAAAGAAAGAGAAAACAAAACAGTCCAGATATTGAACACATGTTTCCAGCTCCATTAGAAAATGAGTTACAACAAGGTAGTACAGTATAATTTATGATGGAAAATAAGACAGACAAAAGCATTTGATTGAATCACATTGATAAACCCTTAAAGCTGCAGTACACACTGATCACCCTTTTTTAAATCTGATACTTCTTTAATGAGATCAAATAATTTGAAACATTAAGTCACTGGGAGATTAAAATGAAGGCCCATTGCAGTCTAAAGGTTACCACGGTAATGTCATAAACTAGAGAATAAGATCATTCAGATGTGGAGGATATTTTTGAGCAAATAAAAGGCAAAACGAATGGTTACGACAGTGGTACAGCACATTACAATCTGGGAACCATGTAACTACTTCCCAACACCTTCCATTGACCCTTCCCAATGTGCAAGCTAGGACAGACAAGGCACAATTGGAGGAAAATAATCTGAGACATAGTTGCAGGAAAAAAATGCCCAGATTTTGCTCCAAAATTGACTTTATACATTCTGTATACTACCTGGCTTTCAAATTGCCACCACAGAGCACACACTTTACTATTGAGTATAGGTTTGTCATGATAACATAATCCTGTTCTAGAGGGTTTTTTTGCTTGGAAAATATATATATATATATATATATATATATATATATATATATATATATATACATACATACACAAATATACAATGTATATATTTCATAGTTCCTTTTTTGTCTCTCCTCGATCTTATTAATAACATTTTGCAAATTATATATATTACTCTTTTCTTGTAAGCCTTTTATACAAATCCTGCTCTTTTAGTTACACTTTTAGAGACCTGCTCTGTCTTGCTCAGAACTCATATCTAACCTACGCAAGTGGAAACACAATTGCCTTCTTTCTGCTGTAAAACCTCTCCATATGTATAGTCTAATAGCCAACTTGGTTGTCAAGTTTTAGGTCATCATATATGACAACCTACATTTTCATTTATGGATGAGCTAATCGTATTTTCGTCATGTAATTTGCACTTGGATTCCTGTTTCCAAGTGTCCAACGTTTTAGCATTCAATTGCAATTGGCACATACCTGACCATTCTTCTTGTTGTTATTATTATACACAAGCACCAACATATTCCGCAGTGCAGTACAATGGTTGTGTAAAAAACAATAACAATACATTTACAGTAACATAGACTGGTACAGCAGGCAAGGAGGTAAGTAGGACCCCAGACCATTATCACTGTTATCCTCATTTACAGTGTCTACCCTGTTACAACTTGTATAATCAGCAATGTGATTACAAGAACAGTTAAACCAAAGCCATCTGCTTCACACCTTGGAAATATAGTTATTAAAATGAATGGTTGTCTTTCCCTCTATTTTCCATTTGGTTCATTGGAGGAACCTAGGTAGTGACCATGTGATAACTACCCCAAGCGATCATGGGGCCGATCAAGACTGTTGGCAGCAAAAGGTTTAAGTACTACAATTTGGGTCCAATATTACCTCACACATGTTGTATGATCATTATCCATAAATTAATCAACAACAATGTCCCATTATGCTAAATAACTGACATTAGACCTAACTAACTATCTTACTACTTCCAGTAGTATTACATTATCTTATTGATTTTTGGCTTGATTGCCTCTTTCATATGGAACTTCTAGAGTTCCCTTATATTTATCCAAGCATCTTAATTTTTTTACACATTTTGATTAAGGCTCACTGGAAAGCAACTTAATTTATTGCTAGCATATTTAACTTAAAAATATCAAGACTTTTTTTCAACACTGTTTAATTAACAGGACATTGTGGTCTAGATCAGCGGTGTGCACACTGGGGGGCGAGCCCCCCAGGGGGGGTGGGAGATTTAGTACACAGATAGACAGACAGAGCCCCTATTGATAGCACTCTATTCCAATGTGATATGGTGAGTTGTTAAAATAACTTTATTAATTGACAATGACGTTAAAATATTGGGGTTTAAAACGATGATTAAATATACCAAGTGTTACTGTCTCTAATGGATAAGTGTGTCCAGAAGAGTGTACATTAATGGGTTAATGTCCAGTGTTTGGATAGTTCACTGGCCCTAGTATTCCTCGTATAGAGTGAACAGACTAGAGTGCTTGTTAATTGTCAGCAGTTAGGGCCACACATGTAGTGCCCCAGTATTGTGATACTAGTTAGTGCTCTTTACTGTCGGACCTATGCTATGCTGCTAGTTTGCAGCTGAAAGCATATTAAAGATTGTGTGTAAACAGATCTTGGTCAAAGTGCACTCTGTTGATGTATTACTGTCACCTCCCTGTACTGTTGGTAGTATATTAGGGTAGGTGTGTAGTGCTTAGTACATATACATCCCAAGTATATTATGCCTGGGGTGTACTAAATCTAGTATGTAGGATTATAAACTGGTTTATAAAGTGGCACTGCTATTACTCTAATCTAGGTAGATGGCAAGTGAATAGCTGAGTACTGTTCCTTTTGGGGTATGTATATCGGTCAGTTGAGAGACCTGTCCCCATTTGGTGCAGTGCTCTTCATGTGTGGTAGTGTTCTGGCACTCCAGAGGTTAATTGCTGGTTAGGTTGCCATTGTGCTATATGTATATATTGTACCCTATGAGCTTGACGCTGTGTCAGGGAAATAGCATACAGGCTGCCTTAGATAGTTTAATAATACAGTGTTTCGCCAGATACTTTGTTGCCTTTAGTGGTGTGTGACTAATGAATCCATTGGGACCCTAATAGTCCTATACTGTGCACTGGTGGAGCCACGCTGACTCTCTCAGTCACTCTGAGTCAGTGTACATGAATTCGGTCTCCTCCGCGTGCACGTGGTCACGTGCTTGACGACGCGCGCGTTTCGCGAGTGCTTTTTCAAGGCTGGATAGTCTGGGGTGGGAGATTTGCCTGGGCAGGCGGTTGCAGAGGCCCCGCACCCTTCTCCAAGGTATTTAATTTAATGCCGGGGGATCGCGTGAGGCCCCTGCAACACTCCACTTAACTTGATTCAGCCGGCTGTGTGACGCGTCACCATGGCAACGCGGCATCAAATGTTTGCACACCTCTGGTCTAGATATAAGGCCCAGTTTCACTGAGCTCCATTAAGTGAGGGCAAATAACGTGATGTTACCTAAAACAGGATCAGACTTTATTTTCCCTGAGTTAACAACTTATTTACTTAGGTAACTGAGCTCATAGGAAAAGGGTTGATGTCACATTATTTCAGGATAACGCTACATTATCTTCAAATAATGTAACATTGCCCCTAGTCTTTTGAATAGATGACATACAGTATGGCATTAATGGCCTTAGGGCATTATTACCATATTGGTTACCCCACTCACCAATTTGGGGTTGCTGAACCCTAACAACCAATGTTCACCAACAGATCAGACCCGTGGATGGTCCTTCCTCACCCTCCCACAGCTCACTGCTGTTGAGCAAGAGGGGGTTTCCACTAACGGGGGTTTATATCTCCACGATCGAGCTTTCCTTTGAGTTTCCCGATTGAGTATCACCTCTTTACCCTTATTCAATGGCTACATTTAATCCTAGCTCATCCGTACTTTTATACAAATCCCCATGAAGATGCGGGAATGTTGTGAATCAAAATGCCCTCATGCAAGAGTTAGTCAACAATAGTTTCTCTCATCTTTGACTTTCTTCTTATGAATGCTTACATTGAAAGCAAATGTTGCCTGTATAATTGTTTCTAATATTATGCTTCACTACATATGTGGAGAAAGCAAATGATATAATCTCTAGCAATATTTAACTTACAATAACACATGGAACAGTAAAGAAATTGCTGCATGCAACTTTGAAGAACTACAATGAGTTCTGGTTCCTGTCATAATTATATTTAGACTACTTAATAATTAGACATGGCTCATTATCTGCCTGTGTTCTACACAAATCTGTACAATCGTATACACATCTGTAGCATAAATTAGGCATGAAATACTAGGACTTCTTAAAGAAATGTAACACTGAGAAAGAGAAAATGGATCAAGAATATGTATCAAATGTAAGAAACTTAATCTAACATCTTAGATTTTATAGAAAATCATTAGTTATAAAAGTTTTTGCCATTACTGCTTTGTGTTGCAACAAATGAAAAAAAGGGATAAACATCCAACTGTTACATTCTATTGTAATATATACTATAATATGTAAATCCCCATGTCAAATCAATAACATTGCAAAAATACATTAGCTTAATACAGTATATTGACACTAAGACATCTTTATAAAAAGCTTTTCTCTGCACCATGGTACAGCAAAAGGGCTGTTTGCCTCCCTTGATTTACAACCCTTATTATTTTAGTCTTTAATATAACAGTATGCAGTTCCACATTATACATTGCAGGACATGTAAAGCATTACCTGAACTTCTTCATATGAGTTGTTTAATAATTTTACATATATACCTTTGCAGATTTACACCCAAAAGCTTTCGAGGCATTAGTGTGTATCCAGATGGAGCAATTTACTCCAAAGCATGGCACAAAATGTTTGATCTGCATTAATATGTGCTAGCAGCAGATGTATGCACCCTGGTAATCTTGCTTCTTACATGTGTTTCTTTAACACAACATCGGACCTGGTGGATTTATTTGGAGCAGTTTTAGGTGCCAATTTTGATCATCTCCTCCCCTAACTGCTCTTATACCCACTTCCCAAAATGCTCACTGCTGCAAGAGGATCAAAATGTAAGCACAGCCTTGCAATACATTGACACAAAGTGACACAGAGTTCAATTGCACCTGTTTTTGGAGCGATGCTCCAGTTGTGACACTTGATACATATTCCCCTTCATGCAAAAACACAATAACAAGTATGACAGAATATATCACATGGCACATACTGCTTTCCAAAGAGCTAACTGGAGCTCACTCAAGTAAGAAAACGACGCTACAGAATTTTCTCATGCAGTGTGTTTAGGGTTAAGCTACAAAGCAGTGTTTAAAGCAACCCAATGTTGGTCATCGTTAAGAATTCATGTAAAAAATGTTTTAAACATCAATACATGGTTTGTGTCATAAACTGGGTAACATATCATGCCAATATATACAGTATATATATATATAACTGCACTTTATGTATGGCATGATGGCAACTTTTGTATGGTATATCCCAACATTTTGTAACATATGACACCAGCATAGTCAATGGAGCAGGTAACAGCTGTATATAAAGATAATGGGCCATATTTACCAAGGCTAAGCCAGTGTTTTTCAACCAGGGTTCCTACTGTTGTAGCCCTAGGGTTACCCCGTGCATCCATAAAGGATTCCCTGCAATTTTCAGATCATTTGAAAATGGTACTAAATACAGAAGAATTTACAATGCATCTGATCTCAAACACGCTATTAGAGAGAGTTGGGGTTCTTTACAATGCATCTGATCTTAGAAGCGCTATTAGAGAAGGTTGGGGTTCCTTACAATGCATCTGATCTCAGACGCGCTATTAGAGAAGGTTCAGGCTTCCTCAGAATTGCACAATATAATAATAGGGTTCCTTAACCCAAAAAAGGTTGGAAACCACTGGACTAAGCAATGCTATTTAATAAGACTCCTTCCAGAGCCAGAAAATGCCTTATAAAGGGGTTTAAAGGTGTCTGCCAGAAGGTGTCATGGAATAGCACTACTTGGTAAATATGGATATATTTATTAAGAGTGATAGCCATTGTAACTTATCATTCACAATTGAAATGAATGGCCATTAGCTAATGATGGTGACTATCTCGCATTAATAAATATAACCATGATATAACCCTAAATCTATATTATATTGGGACAATAACCTTTCACCAAAAATGTTGATGTCACAATGTAACATGCAACCCTGGCATAGAATTAGGATGAGATACCCAGCAAAATAAGGTAAAGCTATCATTATCATCATTCCCAGTTATACATTATACCATCAGCCTTGCCATACAGTTACAATATAATTGCAATTGTATGCTAAATTATTGTATACTGCAGATGCCAGTCACAGATCTCATACATTTAGATAGGTACAGTATATGTCAGGAAAATCTTTCACTCCAACCTGATAGTCGTCTTTCTCTTGCACTTTTCCAGAACACATCCCAAGCTTTGCTAGTTGAAACCTTGATGTGCTCACTGAAGGACCTTCTCAGGCGATATTTCCCTGGATATGCCATCTCTGCTTTAAAATCCGCTGTCACTTTATCCCATTAAAATCCAACAGCGTACAAATCCTAGTGCATCAACAGTGGTAATATAGTATTCTCCAAACTGATCCTTTAGACTGAACTGTTTGCTTGATAAAAAAAAAAAAAGTCTGCATGTAACTTGTTAACACCCCTTTCTGTCAGAGAATGAGAGAGATAAAACCTCCCTCTAAACTGTTTGGGGTCAGGCCAGGCTGGAAAGGAAATAGCAGCCCACTTGGGTCCCCCCTGCCTTGCAACAGTGCACAGTTCTGCATCTCAGCTGACAGATATTATAAACATATTCATTTATCTACCAATCAGACTTGTAAATAAAGGGTTAGGCAAGTAAGCAGAGTGGCAATGACATGCCAGACAACATTCGATGCTTTGCACTTCTGTTTTTCTAATATTAAAATAGCACAACTTAAAAAGAACTATTGTCATGTAACTTTTACATAGATACTGGTAGCTTCTTCCTATTTTATCAGCCTGACTCCACGCAGCATTTCAGAAGGAGGAATTGAAAATGTTGTACAGTATATAATGAAAATGAGTTATGTTATATGCGTGGATATATATACAGATGAAGCAAAGTTTATTGCTTCTGCTGGCGTGTTATATGGGACATTCTGTGATATTCTGCTTTGTCACTTCCATGAAAGCTGATTATAAGGCGAAATGTTGCATTATAAGGCGAAATGTTGTGTTGTCACTGTTAGCGTGAGAAATAAAGCCTGCATGTGTGTATAAATATATATATATATATATATATATATATGAACAACAAGAAAAGAAAGCGCCCGATCCTAGTGCAGCATGAAAAAATACAATTTAATAAAAATGAATATGAATAAAACCAACAAATGCGAACTCACAAACACAGGATAAATAAATGCATATAATGAGTATACTCATTCGCCAACCGCCCACGTTGTGCCTTGGATGGCGCGCCCTCTCTCTGTCTGGGTTTTCTCAGCTCTGCTGAACCGACATCCAGCAGGGGATACAGGAAAAAGCTCACCACAATGTGACCCGGAAGTCCTCCACAATGTTAGTGTATCCGGATATGAGGTCTGTAGTCCGTGACCCCGCGATGCAGGGGCTGATCAGAGAAGTCTCTCTGCACTCCCAAAGGCAGTCCGTAATGAGATGGGCAGTGAGGATAGAGTCAAAATATATATCACAGTGTGACAGCAGCTAAAAAACGCTCTTCTCTACGCGTTTCTTCACATAAAGTGATTTCATCAGGAGATTATTATATGTTATATGCGTGGATATATATACAGATGAAGCAAAGTTTATTGCTTCTGCTGGCGTGTTATATGGGACATTCTGTGATATTCTGCTTTGTCACTTCCATGAAAGCTGATTATAAGGCGAAATGTTGCATTATAAGGCGAAATGTTGTGTTGTCACTGTTAGCGTGAGAAATAAAGCCTGCATGTGTGTATAAATATATATATATATATATATATATATATATATATATATATATATATATATATATATATATATATATATGTTTATACACACATGCAGATGCAGCAGGCTTTATTTCTCACGCTAACATTCATTATCATTCATTGAAGGGCATTCAATTTTAGTGAATATATCTCTAAGAGCCTTATTCTATGTATGCCAAAGCCGTTAAAGTAGTTTTCTGCCATAAATTAGCATGAAAGTATATGGGGATTTTTGGCAGAAAACGTCCTGAAAAGCATATGTAGCCCCGGGGAAAATTTGCACTTTCTGGCCCCCCTCCGCGAGTGCCGTGCGGTAGCGGGTGCCGCCGGAGGCAGCGACGGACCCGCCGGCACTTCGCGAGGGTGGGGGCCAATGCAGGGAGCAGAGCGGTGCTCTGAGGCGCAGGCCGGTTGCCGGGGACGCGATCGGGCCGTCGCTAAGGCCACGATCGCGTTGCCACCGGCCCGGCGGCTGGAGGAGTGGGTGCCGCAATTGCGCGTAGGTTCGTGCATGCGCAGGGACCGGCAAGCGCAGGGAAGGCCCCAGACAGGTCGCGCATGCGCAGGAGGGACTCGGCGGTTAGGGAGAGATCGCGCGAGGGCAGGACAGGGAAGAGAGAGGTTGCGGCGGCCATTAGGCGTTCGCGCATGCGCGGGAGAAGCGCGCACGCGGCCCCAGTACTGTAGCAGCCCCCTGGGAACTACAATTCCCAGGAGGCATAGGGAGACAGGCACCAGGTGCCTGATAGTGGCCAATAGGGCTGGAGGAAGCTCAGCCCGGGAAAAGAGATACATTTCCCGGGCTTTGCATGCGTCAGTCAGGCAGAGGAGAAGGAAGGAGTAGGAAGGGTGTAGGGAGCGCGTGGCTCCTGCACCAGGTAAGGGTTCTCCTTAGGTCCCCAGGCAGGCCCCAATTCCCGGTAAGGGCAGGGGGTAACTGAAAAGGGACGGCCCTAGATAAGGAGGTTACCCTTAGGTGCGGAAGGTGCAGTTTGGCAGTGCCACAGCGGATAGGGCTGTGCGCACTGGCAAATAGGCACAGCGTGCGAGCAGTGGATTAATTGCTGCGGGTATCCAGGTGGCTGTGTAGGATTGCCAGCTGTGTGTGTGTGTCGCTGCATGTGCTGGGCGCAGTGTGTGCAGCGTGTGTGAGTACCTGCAGGTTGACGGTGAGAGCGGTGTGTCTGCTGCAGGTGCTTTAGGAGTATCTAGTGGTTAGTAGGTTACAGATAGGACTGGGTAGCTAGGGAAGGGGGCAGGTTATTACTCCGCAGGCCCTAGGAGATTTCCCCAAGCCATCCCAGGTTGCGGTTCATCAGGGACAGGCCCTAGGTTAGGGTTCCTGTCCTGTTAGGGTTAGTTAGGGATAGATAGGTATAGCAGCGGTTGCTGTTCCCGTGAGACGGTGGTGTTACCGAGAGACGGTTGTGTTCCCGTGAAGCGGTGGGACCCTCGTTGGGGTCCTGGAGAAGTACCTGGATAGGATCAGACGGAGGCTTCTCACGTCTGACCCTTTTAGAAGAGTGTTGCAGGCCCGAGCATCGGAGTGCTCGGAAGGTATTTCTACACATGTGCACCAACAGGCCTAATAGATAATTTAGTGACTGCGCAGTCACCCACGACCTCCGTAGGAGTACGGGACATTGGGTGTGGGGGATCACAGGACACTGGGTGGGAACACCAGACATTGGGCTGAGGTGATACGGTTAAGGTGATGCGGATAGAGCATGATGTTATGTAATGTGTTATGTGTGTGTTCAGTAAAGTGTTAGTTATTGGTTTATCGCATACGTGTGTTATTGTATTTCTTACCCAGGGCTATCTTTCATAACGGGGATCCTGGGTAAGTGGAGGCGCTGCACCCGGTAAATGGTAAGGGTTTCCCCAGGCTCCCAGCTAGCGGAGGCTCAGATCTCCTGGAGCCACAGGTGTGATACAGTTACCAGTAGTCCCTTAGAAGAGGTGTGTCGCCAGGAAAGGGACCGGTTAGACCACAAGGGGCCAATGTGAGATTGGGTGGGTCAGGCCGGTTCCCAAAAAGGGCTACACATATGTACCCACTAAGTATCCTACCTACACGTCTATTGTTTGTGGCCCTAACATATACTGTAGCTGCTTGTCTCCCCTTCTCTATCTCAGGTTTTGTGAACCTTCTAAAAACATTTATAAATGTATCCTAGTTAACCTGTTTAATCATTTATTGAGACTTTTTGGTACCCAAGCTCACTTATCCTGTGTAATAAAAAAATACTACAACTTTGGAAGGACTAACAGATGTCTATATTATCTCAAATTTATAACATTACAGTATAATACAATATGTCGTCCCCTTAAATCAATGGATCTTGAGGATTAAAATGGCTGGATTTTTTTGTCATGGAACCCCTGATAACCTCCTATTGAAACACCTAAGACTGCTGATCTAGACTGATACATTTCACTTATCTACACTGGCGACACACTTTATTCGAGCACGGCTAGTCCCGCGAATTCGGGTATACTCGGGTGTATTCAGGTTTCTGATAGTTTTCTGCCAGAGTGCATTGCGTTATTTTCCGGCCGGAATTTAAGCTTTTTATTCCGGCTGGTTACAATACTGCAATGCCGTCAAAATACACATGGTGGCGCTTGCGAGCTATTCTCTGTGAAGCCGTCCCCTATAATGAATTGTAATGCAGTATATATACTGTATACTGTATACTGTATACTATATATATATATATATATATATATATATATATATATATATATATATATATATATATATATATATATATATATATATATATATATACTGTATAACAATAACCCCTGTAAGCCCTAACATACAGTACTGTACAGTACTGTACTGTACTGTACTGTATATGCACATACATAAATGATACTACTGTATGGGCGGCGGGGGCGAGATGTGTTTGCAGCAGAGAGAGATCCGCTGCTCTCTCTCTGCGCAAACATCCGCACATTAAAAATTATTTGAAATACATTTTTATTGATAGTGTAGATGTGCAGGGGGTCTCCGGAGCTGAACCGCGTTGGTTTTAGGTCTGGGGACCCCGTGCCCCCCGAGATACAGGCCCCTTTAGGGGGTGCCAGGATCCAGCTCTGCGTTAAAAGCCCCGATCACGTGACCGCGGCCTGTAAACCAAGCAGAGCAGAGGGATACCGGCACTCCCTAAAGGGGCCTGTATCTCGGGGGGCACGGGGTCCCCAGACCTGAAACCTGTGCGCTTCTGCTCTGGAGACCCTCTGCACATGTACAGTATCAATAAAACACATACAATATACAGTATAAATAAACACTCGTTCTTTACCTTAGCGTCTATGCGCTATGGTAAAGAAGCATTATTTTAATAATATTGTAAAGTGAGCAGGGGGTTCCCTGAGCCAGAAATTAATGCTCAGGGAACCCCCCCCCCCTGCTCCTGATCAATATTATCAAAAATACGGAAAATGCTGCGTCATTACCATAGCGGATAGCCGCTAAGGCAATGAAGGGGTTAACCCACCGTGCCCGCTTTATTGTGTGTAGTG
Source organism: Ascaphus truei (assembly GCF_040206685.1). Classification (NCBI taxonomy): domain Eukaryota; kingdom Metazoa; phylum Chordata; class Amphibia; order Anura; family Ascaphidae; genus Ascaphus; species Ascaphus truei. The sequence continues at coordinate 244,128,033 of NC_134487.1, read as the reverse complement.
GGGATGGGTGAGGGGGGTATTTGGCCCTTGGTGTGAGTTTAGGACTTGCGGGAGGGGGGGGGGGTTGCGGGTGCACTTAACCCCTTCACGACCGTAGCAGTTAATACCGCTACGGTCATGAAGGGGTTAAGCCCTCCCGCTACCCCCCCCCGCAAGCCCTCCCCAACCATCGTTGGGGCGAATACCCCATTCACCCACCCTCCCGCAACCCACAACAATAAAATACACACAGCAGCCGCCAAAAAATAAATAAATGACAATAAATACATTTGAAATACATTTTTATTGATAGTGTAGATGTGCAGGGGGTCTCCGGAGCTGAACCGCGTTGGTTTTAGGTCTGGGGACCCCGTGCCCCCCGAGATACAGGCCCCTTTAGGGGGTGCCGGTATCCCTCTGCGTTTAAAGGTCCCAATCACGTGACCGCGGCCTGTAAACCAAGCAGAGCAGAGGGATACCGGCACCCCCTAAAGGGGCCTGTATCTCGGGGGGCACGGGGTCCCCAGACCTGAAACCTGTGCGCTTCTGCTCTAGAGACACTCTGCACATGTACACTATCAATAAAAATGTATTTCAAATGTATTTATTGTCATTTATTTATTTATTTATATTTATTTATTAATTGTGCTGCTGCTGCAAGTCGTAAACTCACACCAAGGGCCAAACACCCCCCTCACCCCCAATAAAAAAAATTCACGCACAGCAGCCCCACAATTAATAAATAAATCTAAATAAATAAATAAATGACAATAAATACATTTGAAATACATTTTTATTGATACTGTAGTGAAGATGTATATATATATATATATATATATACAGTATACAGTATATATACACACATGATGAACCAATAGTACAAATACATGTAGAATGGTTATCAAAATCATACTGTCCTACAGATAACGCTTCTCTATACAGACAATAATAATAATCCATTTAATAATCCTAACTTATTTTACAATATAAAACATAACATTCCAATCCACACAGTACATTGCATTTACATTGTATACTGTAAATGATGCATAGCATTAAATCTATGCACCATATACAATACTGTACATTCTGCAAATGAATGTTAACAATATAATTGCAAGCTACTCTACCAGTAAATACTGTACAAACACTTCCAAACAAGTCAACTACAGTATTTTAACCAATCAAGTAAACCAAAATCAATATATACTGTAAGTACCAACCAGAAAAGACAATTTAAAACCAAACTAACCCTTACAATACCAAGGATTACATCTATCTAATTGTAAAAAACCTTATACATTATACACAGCATTGTTTAAAGCCCCCTCCCCCCTAATGTTTCTGTTAAGCAGATTACACTGAAGGGAGAGAGATATAAAGGCCTAAAGCCCCCTCCCCCCTAATGTTTCTGTTAAGCAGATTACACTGAAGGGAGAGAGATATAAAGGCCTAAAGCCCCTTCCCCCCTAATGTTTGTGTTAAACAGATTACAATGAAGGGAGAGAGATATAAAGGCCTAAAGCCCCTTCCCCCCCTAATGTTTCTGTTAAACAGATTACAGTACATTGAAGGGAGAGAGATTTTACAGAAACACACATTAGGGGGGAGGGGGCTTTAAACAGATTACATTGAAGGGAGAGAGATGTTTCTGTTACCAGTAAATCTCCCTCCCTGCATTGCTAACCACCCTCACCCCCTACCCACATACCGTTAACCCCCCCCCCCCATCCTGGCCATGGCCCCTCCGCTTCTGCAAAACAGACACAAAAATTAAAACATACAAAGTAATGTCCCCTAACCCCTTAATCACCATAGCGGTTATTAACCGCTACAGTCATGAAGGGGTTAACCCACCCTAACCCACCCACCACTCGGGATGCCTACATACCCTCCCACACTAACCCCCCCCCCACCCGTGAGGCCTAACCACCCAGTCAGTACCCACAAGGGAGGCCTACCCACATACCGTTGGGGAAACACCCCACCCCCACCCCAGTACCCACAATAAAAACAGTACAATCACCCACAATAAACAGCATTCTATTTATTAAATACATTACCCACCCCCTGTGCCCCCCCCCATAAATACAAGATTTATTCTTTTACATTCAGGGTCCATAACGCAGCCCCACGCTAGTCCCCGGTGGGCTGGCAGGGCACCTGGACAGACCTACAGTTTACCAGCAGCATTCCACAGGTTCTGGAGGCCTGCTGGTGGATCCTGCCAGCACCATGGCGCCCAGGTGGTCTCCTTGGGTCACCGTGAGCCACAATTGGGTCCCCACGGTAGGCCAAGGATGTCTGGGAGCCCCGGGTCAAACCCACAGGTGTCTGCGGGGCCTCGGGTGGTTCCCATGGGGGTCTGGGGAACTCACGGGTGCTCACTACGGGTCCGCGGTGCCCCCACAGAAGTGGGACCACACATCATCATCCCCGCATGTGTCACCCGTGGAACCACCAGCCTGCTACCCTTTAGGATACCCGAGGATTCCCCGCGGGTGGTCTCCAGAGGTCCCACGCAAAACCACGGAAGTAACCCTGAATGTAAAAAAAATAAACCTGGCCTATACATTCAATACATACACCCTCCCCCCCAACACCTACAGTACAATAATGTGCAAAATAACTATTATCCAGATATGGATAATAGATTAATTGCCCATTATTAAAAACATTAACTAGCATATACAAATAAATAAAGTACTACTGACCTCATCAATACGAAGTGTCCGATGCCAGCGCCTTCCTTCTCTTGCCCACACAAAACATAGCCAAAACCAAGCCAATACATTGCAATTACATTCAGATATCAATTAACCCCTTAAACACCTTATCGGATAATAACCACAAAGGTAATTAAGGGGTTAAGCCACACAGGCACGATACCCACCCTTCACCCATGAATTTGTACTGTGGCTTCATCATGCAACTTTATATATATACTGTATATATACTGTATACATACAGAGAGACAGAGAGAAAGAGAGAGAGAGAGATATATACAATATATATATATACACACGTTATATACACACCCATGATAAACCAAATATACAGTACAAATAAATGTAGAAGGGTTATCAAAACCATACTGTTCTACAACCAAACACTTCTCCATACAGACACTACATTAAAATCAATTTCCTTTAAAAATCCTAACTGATCTCACAATCTACTGTACTGTATACAGTATGATCACAAACCAATGAAAAAAGTCACATTCCAAAATGCATAAAATCTATGCACCATAATGTATACATTCTGCAAATTAATCAACGTAAACAAAAATCAATTAGCAATCATTATTTAGATCCCTAAACATTTCACACTCAATCATGAACAATGAAACCATTAACAGATTCACGCCTAGAGCAGAACAATTAAGCCTTTGAAAAAATATAAGTACCGACAAAAAATACAACCTTTACAGTACAACCAAGGCTATCTATCCCTGACCTTCCTCAAACACACAATGCAATACCAAGGAATAATACATCTATCTAATTTTAAAATACTTTAAACTCACAAAATAATTAAAAACACATCCAATCCAGCTTTTAAAACAACATCATTTCTTACCCTGAATGTATACTGTACAGTATATCTCTCTAGACATATATATTGTACATACATACATACAGTGGCAAGAAATGATATACCACAAAAAAAAAAAAAATACACATGTTAAAAAACCTTTTGAAATAATTAACAAGTTAAATAAAATACAATTCTTTACTGTAGTTCACTTACCATTACTTGCCCCCACCGACTCCCGTTGCCCAGCTTACTCACGAACCAATCCACGATCAGGAACCCATAAAATAATAAACCATTCAAAATAATAAACATTAAACTAAAAATCAAAACCAATCCACGGGTCTTCTACTTGTAATACATCTTCATCTGTATTCTTCTTTCTTCTATCTCCTTCAGTGCGGGGCGGGGCGTGGTCTTCTTTCCATCATCGGCCACGTCCTTGTCTTTTTTCTTCTCCGGAGGTCCTTCCTCCGCGGCGTCTGGCTGCAAAATGAGACGACATAGGCTTTTAAAGGCCTATGACGTCACATTTTGCGTCATGGTTCCCACGGTCCTGATTGGACCGTGAAAACCATGTGTTTTGGCCGATAATAAAAAAATGATGACGTCACTTAAAGGGAATGAAAGCACAGCCAATCAGAATGGCTTTGCTTCAATTGCCTTTAAGTTGACGTCATGAAAAGGCACATGGCCGTGCACACATGGTACTAGAGCCAATCAGAGCGTGGGAACTTTATCCCTACTCTGATTGGCTCTGGTATACCATGTGTCAGGGGCTTGGGGGAGAAAGGATGTGACGTCAATAAGGATAAAGTTCCCACGCTCTGATTGGCTACCGTACCACGTGACAGTTTTTCATTGACGTCACATCCTTTCTCCCCCAAGCCCCTGACACATGGTATACCAGAGCCAATCAGAGTAGGGATAAAGTTCCCACGCTCTGATTGGCTCTAGTACCATGTGTGCACGGCCATGTGCCTTTTCATGACGTCAACTTAAAGGCAATTGAAGCAAAGCCATTCTGATTGGCTGTGCTTTCATTCCCTTTAAGTGACGTCATCATTTTTTTATTATCGGCCAACACACATGGTTTTCATGGTCCAATCAGGACCGTGGGAACCATGACGCAAAATGTGACATCATAGGCCTTTAAAAGCCTATGTCGTCTCATTTTGCAGCCAGACGCCGCGGAGGAAGGACCTCCGGAGAAGAAAAAAGACAAGGGCATGGCCGATGATGGAAAGAAGACCACGCCCTGCCCCGCCCGGAAGGAGATAGAAGAAAGAAGAATACAGATGAAGATGTATTACAAGTAGAAGACCCGTGGATTGGTTTGGATTTTTAGTTTAATGTTTATTATTTTGAATGGTTTATTATTTTATGGGTTCCTGATCGTGGATTGGTTCGTGAGTAAGCTGGGCAACGGGAGTCGGTGGGGGCAAGTAATGGTAAGTGAACTACAGTAAAGAATTGTATTTTATTTAACTTGTTAATTATTTCAAAAGGTTTTTTAACATGTGTATTTTTATTTTTTTGTGGTATATCATTTCTTGCCACTGTATGTATGTATGTACAATATATATGTCTAGAGAGATATACTGTACAGTATACATTCAGGGTAATAAATGATATTGTTTTAAAAGCTGGATTGGATGTGTTTTTAATTATTTTGTGAGTTTAAAGTATTTTAAAATTAGATAGATGTATTATTCCTTGGTATTGTATTGTGTGTTTGAGGAAGGTCAGGGATAGATAGCCTTGGTTGTACTGTAAAGGTTGTATTTTTGTCGGTACTTATATTTTTTCAAAGGCTTAATTGTTCTGCTCTAGGCGTGAATCTGTTAATGGTTTCATTGTTCATGATTGAGTGTGAAATGTTTAGGGATCTAAATAATGATTGCTAATTGATTTTTGTTTACGTTGATTAATTTGCAGAATGTATACAGTATGGTGCATAGATTTTATGCATTGTGGAATGTGACTTTTTTCATTGGTTTGTGATCATATACAGTACAGTAGATTGTGAGATCAGTTAGGATTTTTAAAGGAAATTGATTTTAATGTAGTGTCTGTATGGAGAAGTGTTTGGTTGTAGAACAGTATGGTTTTGATAACCCTTCTACATTTATTTGTACTATATATTTGGTTTATCATGGGTGTGTATATAACGTGTGTATATATATATATATACTGTATATCTCTCTCTCTCTCTCTTTCTCTCTGTCTCTCTGTATGTATATATATACAGTATATATATATAGTTGCATGATGAAGCCACAGTACAAATTCATGGGTGAAGGGTGGGTATCGTGCCTGTGTGGCTTAACCCCTTAATTACCTTTGCGGTTATTATCCGATAAGGTGTTTAAGGGGTTAATTGATATCTGAATGTAATTGCAATGTATTGGCTTGGTTTTGGCTATGTTTTGTGTGGGCAAGAGAAGGAAGGCGCTGGCGTCGGACACTTCGTATTGATGAGGTCAGTAGTACTTTATTTATTTGTATATGCTAGTTAATGTTTTTAATAATGGGCAATTAATCTATTATCCATATCTGGATAATAGTTATTTTGCACATTATTGTACTGTAGGTGTTGGGGGGGAGGGTGTATGTATTGAATGTATAGGCCAGGTTTATTTTTTTTACATTCAGGGTTACTTCCGTGGTTTTGCGTGGGACCTCTGGAGACCACCCGCGGGGAATCCTCGGGTATCCTAAAGGGTAGCAGGCTGGTGGTTCCACGGGTGACACATGCGGGGATGATGATGTGTGGTCCCACTTCTGTGGGGGCACCGCGGACCCGTAGTCTGCGGGCATGACGATGTGTGGTCCCACTTCTGTGGGGGCACCTCCGAGCCATAGGTGCGGGGATGATGATGTGTGGTCCCACTTCTGTGGGGGCACCGCGGACCCGTAGTGAGCACCCGTGAGTTCCCCAGACCCCCATGGGAACCACCCGAGGCCCCGCAGACACCTGTGGGTTTGACCTGGGGCTCCCAGACATCCTTGGGCCTACCGTGGGGACCCAATTGTGGCTCACGGTGACCCAAGGAGACCACCTGGGCGCCATGGTGCTGGCAGGATCCACCAGCAGGCCTCCAGAACCTGTGGAATGCTGCTGGTAAACTGTAGGTCTGTCCAGGTGCCCTGCCAGCCCACCGGGGACTAGCGTGGGGCTGCGTTATGGACCCTGAATGTAAAAGAATAAATCTTGTATTTATGGGGGGGGGCACAGGGGGTGGGTAATGTATTTAATAAATAGAATGCTGTTTATTGTGGGTGATTGTACTGTTTTTATTGTGGGTACTGGGGTGGGGGTGGGGTGTTTCCCCAACGGTATGTGGGTAGGCCTCCCTTGTGGGTAGTTAGTGGGTGAGGGTTGAGGGTGGTTAGGCCTCACGGGGTGGGGGGTTAGAGTGGTAGGGTATGTACAGTAGGCGTCCCGAGTGGTGGGTGAGGGCGGGTTAACCCCTTCATGACTGTAGCGGTTAATAACCGCTATGGTGATTAAGGGGTTAGGGGACATTACTTTGAAAGTTTTATTTTTTTTCTCTGTTTTACTGTACAGCAGCGGAGGTTGCCATGGGTAGTGGGTAGTGTATTGAATGTATTTATTGGTTATTATGCCTTAACCCCTTCATTACCTTAGTGGCTATACGCTATGCTAATGAAGCCTCGTTTCTGAACTTTTAATAATATTGTGCAGGAGCAGGGGGTCCCCTGAGATTAGATTTCTGTGTCAGGGAACCCCCTGCTCACTCTACAATATTATTAAAAAGACAGAAATGCTGCTTCTTTACCATAGCGCATAGCCGCTAAGCTAAAGAATGATTCTTTAATGATGTGTGTGTTTTATTCACAGTGTAGATGTGCAGGGGGTCTCCGGAGCTGAAGCGCACAGGTTTCAGGTCTGGGGACCCCGTGCCCCCCGAGATACAGGCCCCTTTAGGGAGTGCCAGTATCCCTCTGCTCTGCTTGGTTTACAGGCCGCGGTCACGTGATCGGGGCTTTTAACGCAGAGCTGGATACCGGCACCCCCTAAAGGGGCTTGTATCTCGGGGGGCACGGGGTCCCCAGACCTGAAACCAGTGCGGTTCAGCTCCAGAGACCCCCTGCACATCTACACTATAATAAAAATGTATTTCAAATGTATTTATTTGTATTTATTTATTTATTTATTTATTGCGGGGATGCTGTGTGTGATTATTTTTTATTGTGTTTAGCGGGGGTGGGTTACGGGGTTTATAAATGTGTGTTTATAAATAAAATAAAGAATATTATTTATAGGGGCTTTAGAACAGAAGTTCCCACGCCAATTGCGCGCTCATTGCTCTTTTGTTACAATGTTGCTGGTCTTGCGGGTTTGCAGTCTGGCAGCAAAAAGCAGTTTGTACAGTAGTACTGAGTGTGAGATAAATTAACCAGTTCTTTTATTGCTGAAGTCGCCACCAAAAACTTTTATTTACAAATACAGTACAAAAACCGTGCAACACACAACAACATTCAGTATCCTTTGTTTAAGTACAGCAGGTACTATAGGGTAAAACATGTACTGTACAGTACAGCACAATATTACAGTATAGTTTCAGTGAAAGTCCTCCCCATTTCCAGCCATGGCCGATGCCTTGCATGGCGCAAAACACCATTAATGCAGTCTCTAACGCCTCTCATTACAGGATCTGTAACAGGGTAATAGCGCTGCATTTCTTCCACAATCTTTTTCCTTAAATTGGCAGGAAGGGCATTTTTTTGGCGATTCCCATCATAGTTCACTTTGAACACCCACTCGCAGTACAATGTGTAGGGAACATGGTGTTTAAATATGATCAAGGCATACTTGTGTGGTATACCAGCACTCCTCACCCTATACTTCTCCCTCAGCGCCGGTGGCAGATCGCACAGGGAGATGTCGGGCACTGTTTGTATGCGAGCGGGTGTAGGAGGTCTTTTGGGAGCGGGTGTACTTGAGGCGATGGGCAATGGTAGGGTGTCTGGGAGGAAGCTTTCCTCCGGTAGTGGTCGCCGGGTTGTCTCCTGGCGTGGTCTTGATGGGGTTGTCATGTCCTCCTCAATAGCATAGTACACTGCATCTTCTGGTGGAGGGGGTGTGCTTGGTGATGGAAGGGGGTCGAAGGTACCATGCATCACATCCATGTCACCCCCCTGCTCCAGCGTCGGGGAAACAGGGGCATTAACACCGAGCAAATAATGTATGCCCGCTATGTCTGCCTCTATCTTGTCCATCCGTTGATCCATACGTTGCTCCATATGTAGCATCCGTTGATCCAGCCGCTGCTCCATTTGTAGCATCCGTTGCTCCATATGTAGCACCGACTCCAGAAGCAGATCTAGCTTTGCCAGCACACTAGAATTCCCGGGGAGATCCACACTTAGCCCATTCAGGATCCGGTCCAACGAGCTGCTTGTGCATGGCATCTGGAGATCTGGGGGGATGGGTGCAACGGAGGATGAGATGGGGGTTCCCTGGAGAGAAGCGGCATCGATGGAGAGTGGAAGAGGTGACCTGGGGATGCCCGGTACAGGAGAAGCTGCAGCGTGGTGGAAGAGGGATGGAGAAGGTGACCGCTGGATTTCCGGGAGAGAAGCAGAGTCGTCCAAGAGCAAAGGAGACAGTGACCTGTTGATTTCAGAGGCAGCAGCATCTTCAGATGGAACCGGAGAAGATGGGGGTGGAGAAGCCGGGCTGAAGATTTCCGGGACAGCTACAGCAGAGTCGTCGAAGCTTATGGGAAGTGGTCTGCGGATTCGGTGAGTTGGCTGCCATGCGTCTTGCGTACTGAGCACAGTACCGTATTTCTTCTTCACATAATAAGGCTGACGTGTTTTAAAAGCCTTAGCCTTTGGGGTCAGCAGAAGGTTTTCTTTGTTGGCCTTAGCCTGTCGCTTTGCCTTTGGCTTGGAAACGGTAACTGCCTTTCTCTTTTTCAGTGTGGCAGGCACAGCAGAGGTGAAATGATTCTTTCGTCCATAGAACCGGGGCTGCTCCATGTAAGCGGGAGGCACAATGCAGTATCTGGACAATGGCTCAGATAAAGATCAGCAAGTGGTGGGCTATGCAACGTGTACAACCTTTTATGCATGGCGGCCAGGTACAGGTGTTGAAAGTGGGTGGTCTGTAATGTGAGTCATTAACATATAAATACACCATCCATTTTGTGGATTCACTGCACATTGAATACACATCGACTAAACATCGAATACACATTCTTGTGTTTGTATTTATTTCTACAGTACTCGCAGCAATGCCTGTTAAGAAGATTTCAAAGGATCTCAGCATGAGAATGAAGGAGATGTACACGAGCGGAAAACGAATTGCAGATATCCAGCGCTGGTTAACTGCTTCTGGCCTCGTTGTGCCATCAAGCACCGTGTGCTATCATGCACAAGGAAAAAACAGAGACCGCAAAAAGGCACCAAAGATAACAAATGCGTAAGTATACTGTATTTATAAAACTTAACCAAAAAAAATATAGAAAACTGTAGTGTACATCTACAGTATACCGTATTTATATAGTATATTTATTATATTACAACAGTACAGTATATACTGTAGTGTATGTGTGGTCAATTTATATTTTTTGTGCAGCAGTATACACTTTTGGTATATTGCAATTCATCTGACAACGGAATATACAGTATATGATGTGTATTTATTATGATATAACAACAGTATACTGTATTTATATAGTATATTTATTATATTACACCAGTATATACTGTAGAGTACTGTATGTGTGGTCAATTTATATTTTTTGTGCAGCAGTATACACTTTTGGTATATTGCAATTCATCTGACAACGGAATATACAGTATATGATGTGTATTTATTATGATATAACAACAGTATACTGTATTTATATAGTATATTTATTATATTACAACAGTATATACTGTAGAGTACTGTATGTGTGGTCAATTTATATTTTTTGTGCAGCAGTATACACTTTTGGTATATTGCAATTCATCTGACAACGGAATATACAGTATATGATGTGTATTTATTATGATATAACAACAGTATATTTATATAGTATATTTATATTACAACAGTACTGTATACTGTATATTTTGTCTATTTATATTTATAGTACAGCAGTATACATTTTTTGTATATTTATATTTACTGTATATTACAACATTACATGTACAGTATACAGTATACATTTTATATTGCTGCATATTAATAACACAATATAATTTCTTTGCATTGTAGGGAGACTACTCTTCTGGTGGACAGAATAAGTTAGGAGAATGATGAGAGGAGCGCATTAAGGGTTAAAAACACTCTTCAGGAAAACCACAATCTGACTGTATCCGAGAGCAGCATAAAGAAGATGAGACGCAGAATTGGATGGAAATATGAACGTGTGAGGTTAGTAGTGGACAGTACAGGAGGTACTGTACTGTAAAGTAAAAGTGTTGTTTTGCAAACTGTACTGCGCTGTGACGCTAACATTTTTTATTCATTGTCATTACAGAGCGTACCCCATGATACGGGACGCAAACAAAATCAAAAGAGTGCTCCAGGCCCAGGCATGGATCGACAGCGGTGAGACTTTCCAGGATTGCATCTTCACTGATGAGTCTACTGTGTCGCTGGAGAGATTTGCAAGATTTGCGTTCCACAAAAAAGGCCGCATAACTTTGAAGCCACGGCCAAAACACCCTGTGAAGCTGCATGTGTGGGGTGCCATCTCTAGGCGTGGACCGGGATGCATTGTCGTCTTTGAAGGTACAATTTCTCAAATATAATGCCGCCTAATGCACTGTACTTGACTAGTGTTGCCTTACCGTATGCACTGTACTGTACTATTGAGCACTTTTCTTTTCTTGCTATAGGAATCATGAATAAAGTTTTCTTCCAAGACAACATTGTGCCCGTGATAGTGCGATACATCACACAAGACTTTCCCAATGGTCATCGCTTTTACCAGGACAATGATCCCAAGCACACCGCGTCGACGACGCATATCCTTGAGCGCGGCATCAACTGGGTGAAGACGCCAGCGGAGTAAGTGCAGTAGACCGTGTCCCATTTATATGTTCCCCACTGCTTTTTCTGTGTACTGTATCTCTTAAACTAATTGTCCTTTCTTTCCAATCACAGATCGCCAGACTTCAATCCGATCGAAATGGTCTGGCATCAGCTGAAGGACCACATCCGTAAAGTGGCGAAACCCTCCAAGAAGGACGAGTTGTATACAGCCATAATGAGTTTTTGGAACGATGTACTCACCGTGGAACGATGCAATAAATATATAGACCATATTGCCACTGTGTTGCCCATTGTCATCGCGCGCAATGGACAAGCATCAGGAAAGTAGTACAGTGCTGTAGTATTGTACAGTAGGTACAGTATGATACAGGTAAGTATGGCACAGATTTTAGCTTTCCCAATAGTCAGAGTATACAGTAGTTCCAGTATACAGTACAGTAGACTAGTTTGACATACTACAGTAACTGCCTACTAACTGCTCCATTTTTTTCTTTCCAGAGAAAGCTGCACCAGCCACCTACTGTACAGTAGTTCTACCATAATACAGTACGCACATACAGTACAGTAACTGAACAAAGTTTTTGTTTTCTTGTCGTTCCAGGAAAAAGGGTGCACCAGGGGGGAGGGGGGGCCTTGTGTTCGTCAAATCTGCTTGTGCAGTCAAATGTACAGTATATAAACAGCAGTAAGGATGTACACAAAACCTCTCCTCTCTCAATGAACTACTGTACCGCAGACACAATGAGGATACTGTTACAGTATGAAGGGAAAAAGAACAGGATGGGTTATTTAACATTACAGTATACGGTGCAATATTTATACTGTATATTTACATATACTGTATTTTTATTCTAAAGGTATTCGAGAATGTACTCTACTGTATGAGGACCTGGTGACTTTCAACCCTCTCAGACCCACAGAAAGGATTATTTCACATCACTGTATATTTATCCTGTATATTTTCAGTAATTTAGAAGCAGTGGCTGTTCTGAACAGCCCAGGGCCAGATTAACAAAACAATGGCTTGGATTGGATTAGCCAGACGATTGATGCTTGGCCAGGGAGGGATTAAAAACTCTAAGGGAGGGGGTGGGTGGTGTAGCTGTACTGTAGGATTGTACTGTGTCAGTATTTCCAACGCCAGGTCACCCTAATAATTGCATGAATAAACCCCCAAAGACAAGGCCCAAATATACTAGTACAGTATACAGTACTGTAAAGTATGTATTATTGTGTGTTGATGTTTTGAATTGCTGTTAACTTGAAATGTTTCACCATTGTATTGTACTGTATTTGTAAATAAAAGTATTTTGTGGCGACTTCAGCAATAAAAGAACTGGTTAATTTATCTCACATAAAGTACGTGAATACGACCGCAATCACCATTGTACAGTAAATGGGTGCATAGGATGGAACGACAGGTGCTAAAGGGGTATAAATATGATACTGTATTTATCAGTATTGATCAAAGAGAGTTGATCAGAAGGATTCCCCTTATAAAGTATACAGCACTCTATTGTCATTCGTACAGTACAGTATACTGTAGTAAAAGGTAGACAACACATGGTCTTGCAGTACAGTATACTGTATTACTAAAAATCTGTCAGGTTGACCAGAATCACTGCGGATATCGGAAAATAATACAATTTTATTAATTCTACGTACTGTATATAAGGGGAATCCTTCTGATCAACTCTCTTTGATCAACACTGATAAATACAGTAATTTATCTCACACTCAGTACTACAAACTGCTTTTTGCTTGCAATAAACAAACAAACAGGGAAGCGCTATACTGTATGAGTTAGGATCAGGCCCAGCAGCCACTTTATGTTGAAAACCACATATGAAATGAGCATAAATTTGCATGAATAATTACACAAAAATATATAAAATAAATAGCACAAGTCTCTGACAGAGAGAAATTGTCCAGGTGGTGTGGATACAGGTTAATGCCCCTGTCTGATAGGACAGACTCGGGCAAGAATGGCCTGTGAGAGGTGAATATCCAGAATGGTAGCTGGGATGGAAAGCGCTACCAACTGTGCAGGTATTGAAGTGTGTAGAAATGGGAAGGTGCCGTAGGCATCAAATGTGGAAAGCGCTCACCCAGACTTCATACACTTTGCGATTTTTGCTTGCAGACTGCAAAGCCGCAAGACCAGCAACATTGTAAAAAAAGAGCAAAAAAAGAGCAATGAGCGCGAAATTGGCGTGGGAACTTCTGTTCTAGGGCCCCTAGAAATAATATTCTTTATTTTATTTATAAACTCACATTTATATATAAAGTATATATTTATTTCTCTTCATGTATTTATTTAGATTTATTTATTAATTGTGGAGCTGCTGTGCGTGAGGGGCCATGGCCAGGATGGGGGGGGGGGGGGGTAACGGTACAGTATGTGGGTAGGGGGTGAGGGTGGTTAGACCTCACAGTACATTATGCACATTGGGCCCCCCTCCTCCCCACATTTACATACTGTACACTGCACGACATCAATGCAGGGAGGGTTTACCAATGCAGGGAGGGTTTACAATGCAGGTAAGGCTTTAGGCCTTTATATCTCTCTCCCTTCATTGTAATCTGTTTAACACAAACATTAGGGGGGAAGGGGCTTTAGGCCTTTATATCTCTCTCCCTTCATTGTAATCTGTTTAACACAAACATTAGGGGGGAAGGGGCTTTAGGCCTTTATATCTCTCTCCCTTCATTGTAATCTGTTTAACACAAACATTAGGGGGGAAGGGGCTTTAGGCCTTTATATCTCTCTCCCTTCAGTGTAATCTGCTTAACAGAAACATTAGGGGGGAAGGGGATTTTAAACAATGCTGTGTATAATGTATAAGGTTTTTTACAATTAGATAGATGTAATCCTTGGTATTGTAAGGGTTAGTTTGGTTTTAAATGGTCTTTTCTGGTTGGTACTTACAGTATATATTGATTTTGGTTTACTTGATTGGTTAAAATACTGTAGTTGACTTGTTTGGAAGTGTTTGTACAGTATTTACTGGTAGAGTAGCTTGCAATTATATTGTTAACATTCATTTGCAGAATGTACAGTACTGTATATGGTGCATAGATTTAATGCTATGCATCATTTACAGTATACAATGTACTGTAAATGCAATGTACTGTGTGGATTGTAATGTTATGTTTTATACTGTATGCTATTCATTAACTTCATTGCTCTACACATCTAGGGATTTCATTCCACCTTACCACCTTTCCTACACATGATTTGTGCTGTAGGCATTGGTTATATTACTGTATGCTAATGCAGATGTGTGATGCTTTGAGACTGTCATTTATACTTTGACAAGTCTACCTTTTGGTGTGTAGTGTGCATTATCCTTAGCGTTGTATACTGTAGGTGCCTTTGAACCCAGTAACCTATTGTGATTCACTTTGATTCTCCCTAGTGTTTTTTGAGTCACTATCCTTTTCATGTTTAGGGTTGACAGTGTGTGTCGTTCCCTAGTGCTGTTCATTAGTGTTTAAGGGTCCATACCTCTTTTTTAAGTGTTTTTAAATCATGTACTGTTTATTCATCCCTTTTTGCACTGTGTCAAATAAATAAACAAATATATCAATTGCATACCTGAGTGCTCCCATACGGGTTACTTTTTTCTCTTTTCACTCACATACAGTATGTATGTATATATATATATATATATATATATATATATATATATATATATATATACTGTATATATACAAATATAGCTGTATGATATATATATATATATATATATATATATATATATATATATATACACAGTGTATATATGTATACTGTATATATATATATATATATATATATATATATATATATATATATATATATATACAAAGTATATACTGTACAGTATATATTTATTTCTCTTCATGTCTTTATTTATTTATTTATTTAGATTTATTTATTAATTGTGGGGCTGCTGTGCGTGAATTTTTTTTATTGGGGGTGAGGGGGGTGTTTGGCCCTTGATGTGAGTTTACGACTTGCAGCAGCAGCACAATTAATAAATAAATATAAATAAATAAATAAATGACAATAAATACATTTGAAATACATTTTTATTGATAGTGTACATGTGCAGGGGGTCTCCGGAGCTGAAGCGCACAGGTTTCAGGTCTGGGGACCCCGTGCCCCCCGAGATACAGGCCCCTTTAGGGGGTGCCGGTATCCCTCTGCTCTGCTTGGTTTACAGGCCGCGATCACGTGACCGGGACCTTTAAACGCAGAGCACTCAGCACTCAGAAACACAGGCCAGGCAGATTTAACACATACACACAATAGGGGGAGGTTTTTTTTACATAGCTTGCAGGGAAGCTTAACGCACACACACAATAGGGGGATAGGGGGAGGGGTTTTTACATAGATTAGAGAGAAGGCAGGGCGTTTTAAAAGCGAGAATAGGGGGAGGGGGTTTTACATAGATTTTATTTATTTAGATTTATTTATTAATTGTGGGGCTGCTGTGCGTGAATTTTTTTTATTGGGGGTGAGGGGGGTGTTTGGCCCTTGGTGTGAGTTTACGACTTGCAGCAGCAGCACAATTAATAAATAAATATAAATAAATAAATAAATAAATGACAATAAATACATTTGAAATACATTTTTATTGATAGTGTACATGTGCAGAGGGTCTCCAGAGCAGAAGCGCACAGGTTTCAGGTCTGGGGACCCCGTGCCCCCCGAGATACAGGCCCCTTTAGGGGGTGCCGGTATCCCTCTGCTCTGCTTGGTTTACAGGCCGCGGTCACGTGATCGGGACCTTTAAACGCAGAGGGATACCGGCACCCCCTAAAGGGGCCTGTATCTCGGGGGGCACGGGGTCCCCAGACCTAAAACCAACGCGGTTCAGCTCCGGAGACCCCCTGCACATCTACACTATCAATAAAAATGTATTTCAAATGTATTTATTGTCATTTATTTATTTATTTTTTGGCGGCTGCTGTGTGTATTTTATTGTTGTGGGTTGCGGGAGGGTGGGTGAATGGGGTATTCGCCCCAACGATGGTTGGGGAGGGCTTGCGGGGGGGGGGTAGCGGGAGGGCTTAACCCCTTCATGACCGTAGCGGTATTAACTGCTACGGTCGTGAAGGGGTTAAGTGCACCCGCAACCCCCCCCCCCCCTCCCGCAAGTCCTAAACTCACACCAAGGGCCAAATACACCCCTCACCCATCCCCACTACACACAATAAAGCGGGCACGGTGGGTTAACCCCTTCATTGCCTTAGCGGCTATCCGCTATGGTAATGACGCAGCATTTTCCGTATTTTTAATAATATTGATCAGGAGCAGGGGGGGGGGGGGGGGGTTTCCCTGAGCATTAATTTCTGGCTCAGGGAACCCCCTGCTCACTTTACAATATTATTAAAATAATGCTTCTTTACCATAGCGCATAGACGCTAAGGTAAAGAACGAGTGTTTATTTATACTGTATATTGTATGTGTTTTATTGATACTGTACATGTGCAGAGGGTCTCCAGAGCAGAAGCGCACAGGTTTCAGGTCTGGGGACCCCGTGCCCCCCGAGATACAGGCCCCTTTAGGGGGTGCCGGTATCCCTCTGCTCTGCTTGGTTTACAGGCCGCGGTCACGTGATCGGGACCTTTAAATGCAGAGGGATACCGGCACCCCCTAAAGGGGCCTGTATCTCGGGGGGCACGGGGTCCCCAGACCTAAAACCAACGCGGTTCAGCTCCGGAGACCCCCTGCACATCTACACTATCAATAAAAATGTATTTCAAATGTATTTATTGTCATTTATTTATTTATTTTTTGGCGGCTGCTGTGTGTATTTTATTGTTGTGGGTTGCGGGAGGGTGGGTGAATGGGGTATTCGCCCCAACGATGGTTGGGTAGGGCTTGCGGGGGGGGGTGGGGTAGCGGGAGGGCTTAACCCCTTCATGACCGTAGCGGTATTAACTGCTACGGTCGTGAAGGGGTTAAGTGCACCCGCAACCCCCCCCCTCCCGCAAGTCCTAAACTCACACCAAGGGCCAAATACCCCCCTCACCCATCCCCACTACAGACAATAAAGCGGGCATGGTGGGTTAACCCCTTCATTGCCTTAGCGGCTATCCGCTATGGTAATGACGCAGCATTTTCCGTATTTTTAATAATATTGATCAGGAGCAGGGGGGGGGGGGGGTTCCCTGAGCATTAATTTCTGGCTCAGGGAACCCCCTGCTCACTGTACAATATTATTAAATCTCTCTCTGCTGCAAACACATCTCGCCCCCAGTATGTGCAGTAATTTACTGAACATGTACTGTAGAATAAATGCATAGTTTTATTTATTCGGGTTTATTACACAGTATACTGTATGGCCGGAAAACATCAGCATACAGTACAATATAATCCATCGAAATCCCCCCATTAGCCGTTTTCTTTTCTGAGGAAAAACAAAATGAAAAGTTTTAATGTACAGTAATGGTCAGCCCCCTAAAGAAGTACCCAGCCAGCCCCACCAAATCAATACGGCAAAAATACAGTACTCACCATACTGTACAGTATTACTAAATTTCCCATTCAGCTTGCGCCGGCGCCGGCCCACTTCCAGTCCAGCTTTCATCATCACCCACGTCGATAGTTTGCAGAGGGACTAGCCCACCTGTAGTCAGCGGGAAATCGCTTAGGTACATGCAAGCTTCATCAAAACTGGCTGCGAAATCCATCTCAGAGTTGTCACCGACGGCGGGACCATGATGATAAGCTGGTGCTGCTGCTGGTTCTGGTTCTGGTTCTGGTTCTGGCGCATTGCTTGGCAGGGACTGTCGCTTCTTATTTCGTTTTAACACGACCCTTCGCCTTTTGCCGCCTCCATTATCATAGATACGGGAAAAACCCTGTGACACACACCAATACCCTCCAATAAATTGGGGCTCAATACGGTGAAAACAGGGGTCACTACATAACCTTTTCCTTATTGCATGCTTCCACAAATGAGGAGTTGGCGAAAATCTGTAAAAGTCATAATTTTCGATAAAATACTGATAAATTTGAACAACTGTTGCCATCTTATCCTCTGTTGCATTAATAGCGGCCCATATCAAATAAGCATAACTTCTGTCAGGTTTTTGGAAAGCGGGCTCCACTTGAACACTCATGTCTCTGTAGAATAGTGTAAGTGAAAATGATCTTTGTCTTTATTTAATACAGTACTGTATGTAAAGCCTAAATTGATACATTTTTTGCAACTCTTCCTTCAGTCTCAAGGACAAGTTACAATACTGTAGCATACTGTACTGGGATAAAGTAACTTTTTTTGTAAACGAAACAACTTGCAAAGCCCAAACATTACTTAAGTCATGAGTTTATGCCATCTGGTGGACAAACGAAACATTGCAGCCTAGTAAATTCTTCTCGTTATCATTTAACAGATCAGCCGCCCGTCAGCCAGGCATGAACCGTGGCTGGGAAGGCAAACGCAACGCAGCATGCAAGAGGTGAGCAGCGGCGGATTCCAGGTTTCTGCCAGGTACAAACCGGGCATTTGCTCGAATAAAGTGTGTCGGTGCAGTATGTTCTTGGGAAAGACAATGGATTTGCAGCCTTTTCTGCAGGACTTGCGGGAGAGTACATAGGAATTGGCAGTACAGGGTCAGATCAAATGCTCCATGAAAGAAACATGTCTCTTAACAGTGGCAGGTGCTGGAAGCATTTGGGTGAATGCAGAATAAGGCTGCACTCATGGTGGGGGCATTGCTGTGTGCGCGCGCTGGAGTGTACGCGCACTTTTGGGACGCTTACCTGATTTGCTATTGCAGTTCATCAATTGCCTGCAGCGCTGCACGCGTCAACGCTGCTACATTTTCCCTGAGACAAGTCAATTTGAGATTTCAGGCTGCAGTCGCGTGACATCAGCGTCACGTGAGCTGGTTCAGCCAATGAGGGCGAACCAGCTCTGTGACGTGTTGACCACGCCCCCCGATCACCTCCCCAATCTCCTGCAGCCTAGTGCACACATCGCTGGGGCTGCAGGAGCACCGCCACCATGAGCTCGACCTAAATTATCTTGTACCACAGAGCAATAATCACTCTTTGCAGATCATATCTTGCTCACTACAGCGCCAGCATCCCCGACTCAAAGCATCACTAACTTCAGCATCGAGAAACCCTGCTTTATAGGGTTTCCAAATAATGTAGTCAGAAGGAGCACTCATGCAAATCTCGGTTATACAGTCATGGCTTCTTGACGGGCTGTGGAAATCCAGATGTATACTGGAGCTGGTAGGAAAAAGCCAGCACTTACATGAACTCTTTATAAAAGTATTTATTTGTTACAATGATCAATGTTTTGGTCCTTTATTGAGAACGGTCTAGGGCAGGAATGGCCAACTCCAATCCTCAAGGGCCACCAACATTTCAAGTTTCAGGGATATCCCTGCTTCAGCACAGGTGACTCAATGAGTGGCTTAGTCATTATGACTAACCCACTGATTGAGCCACATCTGCTGAAGCATGGATATCCCTGAAAACCTGTCCTGCTGGTGGCCCTTGGGGACTGGATTGCCCACACCTGCCCTTGAGATAGGACCGAAACGTTGACCATTGTAACTAAAAAATACTTTTATAAGAAGTCCACGAGTGCTGATTTTTTTTATACTAGTTTTAGGTTTCCCGCCATTTGTTAGACCAGAATTTGTGCTGAATGGAAGAGGAAGTGTTTTATCCAAAGGAATTTCTAGTAAATATACACACGTTTTTGTGCTTGTGACAGTAGAGTTTGAATGCTTTTGGCCACCACATACACTAGCTGAACTACAAAGCAGAGCAAACCTTTGAACTTGTAGCACAGAGGATCTTCATTAACTTCTTTAAAAATAGCCATGGTACTCTGGGTACGCACATCAAAATTGAATAGTATTTTGATGGTCAAATAAACAAATAGCGGTACTTCTTACCATTGCACGTTCACCTGTTGTAAACAACGAGTAGAAAGACAACTTGCCAAATTTGCTTAGTAAACAATTTTATAATTTTTCCATGGGCAATCACAAATTTGATTAACAAATTTGACTGGAGAAATAAGGTACTGAAAAATATAAACAAAATAAAACGTAGAATTTAAGCAACATTTGTTTACATGGGTATTTAGGATTTCAGGTGGCTGAAGTGATGCATTTGTAGTTTTTCAAGTGAAAGATGATATGTCAAACAATATATTTGTGACAGGAGACCAGGTCTTTTAAAAAATTCATACCGGGAGCATTCAACACGCAAAACACAGTAGTGAAATAAAATGTTTATTTTTTTTTTTGAATAAAAACCTCGGAAACACAACAGAAATACAAAAGAGAGAAATATATATACTTATTGGGGTCTGGGGGTTTAAAGCTAGCCTTTTCTAGGTGCAGGGTACCCGCTTGCAAGAGCTTACCTTGACCTGAACCTCGTCCCTGACATCCTGGAACAAAATTCGGCAGAAAATCCTGACCAAGACCTTGTCCTGATCGTCCTGGAACTGATTTCGGCAAGAAACCCTGACCACGACTGCAACGTTCGATTTGTAGAACTTGGCCGCAAAAGACGGGACTTAGTCTCTGCGAGGCAGATTTGCCTACCTTCAAAATGAAGCCGGTTGCTCTGCTATTTGTAACAGAGCCACTTTGAATAGCCCGCCCTAGTGTCATCGACATGTCACTGGATGGTGTGGTTCTCTGACTGGGCTTCGCCTTACATACCCTCCGTTGTGCTACTGTATGTTCAGCATGGAGGAAGGAGGAGCAACCAATCAGAGCCTGGGAATTCCTCCCCACCAGCCAATAGGAATAGGGTCTCGTCCTTTGGCTGATATCAGAGGAGGAGGCATGCCAAGATGTCTCAGGATGCCTCGTGGGTGGGTCATATGAATTGACCAATGGGAAACTCGCAGACATTCTGTCGCTTCCCCAAGTCAACCCATTGCCACCTAGTGGGCAGGCTCCACTGAGTCCGACAGACCAGAGTGTCCTCCCCACAGGGGGTCTCTGTTCTCCGGACTCAGTACTGGACCCTGCCCCGGCCACTTAGTACCCCGACACCTCTCAACATCCTGTCTCCTCTTTGAACTACGATGTCTATCCAGACATCCCAGCACCTTTGTATATGCCTGGGCTGGATGAATAGACATTTATAGTAAATGCACAACTCATAATAAAATATATTTTATTACACAATAACTCTTGGGGAGACCCATATCTGTGCAGGGGATGGATCTGGGATATCTGGGAACGAAAACCAGGAGTCTGGGGGACACTGGGCAGACCCGATGTAATTCCACTAGTGCAAATAGTGCCTGCACGTCGGGAAGAATTAGGGAGCTACTGGTATCATCGTCCCCCGAACTAATGCAAACAAAATAATTGCATTTTGACACAAATATCCCACATAAAATGCACACGCAAGAAGTTTCATGTTTCTAGGGCAAAAGGAACATGTAAACAGGAAAAGCAGGGGTCACTTTATTTTTTCCATGTATAATCCCTGGCTTATGGTGCTAGGTAGCTGTCAGGGACCCCACGGTTTCAGGGGTAACCAGATGGACTTAAACCTTTATTGTGTTATTGGTTATGCCCTCTCATCCCAATATTATTAAAATGTTACTTTTTGGTATGAGTAATACATACTATTGTTATTTTTAATAATGTAGTGCCAAACATGTATTCCATATGTTACAGTGGTAGTATATAAATGTATTGATCACTCCCCGGGCAGCGAAGGGGTTTATATACGTGGTTACAAAATTTGCCCCAGAAAGGGTTAATTGTGAAGGGTTTAATACAGTATTGGGACATGAAAGCCGTTCATAAGAACTTTCAGGAAACCTACAAAATATATAGAAATATATTCAGGGACAATACAAGGAGCTTTCAAAGGAACTATTCATACCAAGGGGCAGTACAAACAACACAGGGTCATCCCTTACGGGTTGGAGGAAAGGAGATTTCACCAGCAACAAATTAAAAGATTCTTTACAGTAAGGGCATTTAAAATGTGGAATTCATTACCCATGGAGACGGTGATGGCAGAAACAATAGATATCATCAAAAGTACCCTTTTTATAAAGTAAAGGTATACTGGGATACACCAAATAAGTAAACATGGGAAGGATGTTTATCTAGAAAGAAATTTGATTGCTATTACACTACCGACACACTTTATTGAAGTGTGGTCGGTACCGCAAGCCGGGAAATCTCCCGGCTTGCTAGTGGCCGCCCCTCGGCGTGCCGCGCGTCATAGACGCGCGGTCACGCGTCATCGGGAGCGTGCGCCCCCTGCACGCGTGTCCAGGGGCTCCCCGAGGGAGCCCTGGTGTCCCGCGATCGCGGGACAGCGGCAGGGGGTTCCGGGGGACCCGGCGGACCCGGCAGCGGTAGGGAGAGCGCCCCGATCGGAGGGCGCTCTTCCGCTGCTTCGGCGTGCGCCCGTCACACTCGGGCGCGCGCCAGGCTACTGCTGCGGCACAGAACGGGCAAATGCTCGAATAAACTGTGCCGCAGCAGTATTATTATTGTTATTGTTCAGGGAGTAAATACATGTTCCCCTTATGAGATATCATTGGGTGATGTATCACTGGGGGTTTATTGTTTTCCTTCCCCTGGATCAAAATACTGTAAATTAAAATATAGGATAAGTCTGTCATCTAAATTTTGAAATGTAGCATAGCTTGCACTTGATGGATGTATGTCTTTTTTTCAACCTCATCTACTATGTAACTATGTAACTCCTTAGTGAACCCTTAAAATGTCAGTAGGTCCAGCAGCACCAGTAGGACCTTGGGCACTTCTGGAACATGTGATCGCTCCACTATGTGGTCAGTCAAATCAGACACACAAACAGGCAAGTGCCTATGACGTACTTGATACGTACTAAGGGCACTGTAAAGATTAAACAGCATAGAGGTGCACAAATAACAAATATCTGCCCAAGACAGACCCGCAGCTACTCTAAGTGAGATGTGCAGCAATATGCAAGATATGGTATATTGCTTCTCAGGTCTAGTGCACTAGCAACCATAACAAGTAGTACACCATCTTCTCCAGGAACAGCCCAAGCACCAAGGCCTTAGCCAACAGCATTATGTGGGGACCAAGAACTAGAGGTGGATGGATGCAACCTTCAAGGCAGTTTCCATTTCCAGCACCAGCTCTCCAAAGGCCTAGAAGACAATACATAAAATACAAATACATACAAATGTAATTTTCCTGTTGGACAATTGTGTTGCCATTGACTGTCATTACTTCATTTTTTACATGTATACCTTTACACTTACTCTATAAATTACATAAAGGGTTAAGGTTTTGTTAGGAACTACACAGATCCAGACCCAGATCCACAAAAGCGTGCTAAACTTTAGTATGTCTATATTCCCATTCACATGAATGGGAGCTGAGGAGTAATAAAGCTTAGCATGCTTTTGTGGATCAGGGCCTTGGAGACCTAAGGGTACAATAATAAATATTTTAATACATAAATAAACAGAATATAATGGCATTCCACTTTAAAAATAAAAAGTTAAAAAAATGCTTTCATTAGCCAACAAAATTAGTGGGAGATTCCATATTTAATAATAATAAATGAGGTTGTTACACTGTATACGATAAGACAGCCAAAGAAACAGGAGAGAAATCACAACAAAGAAAGAGGAGCAGAGATAAGAAGTAACAGAAAGGGGGTCAAAGCAACCAGAGAGGATAATAAAGGGTATTGTTTTTTCAGGAAGAAAAATAATATATACATTTAACCTATTATAGTAATAATCCACACAGAAAATGGCATTACTGGCCACTAGAACCCTGTCTGTGTTAAAGGCCCTTGGCTTTGTATGGGCAATCATGCCAGCCATGATAAAATAAACTTTCAGAATATTTCTGAACGATTTAGCATTTTGGACTTAATGTAGTTCATGGAATACCAGCAAATTAAAAACATTTGCAAGCTTGACACATTTTTTACATACAATGGGAAAAGGACTTTTGGAATACTGTATGATGCAAATTGAGCAAATTGGCTGTTCCTACACAAAAAAAACACTTTTTCTAATTAATAGAATAGGCACCATACACCCCCATGTGACTCTGGGATCTGTTACTTTGTTTGGGTGAGGGCAGGTTGGTCAAACCAAGGCTTTTTGAGCCTGGTAAGATTAAGACTTTGTGACAGCTATTTTTTTCCATGGTTACAGGGTCAGGTCTGCATTCCTGTGATGTCATAATTGAGTATGGTGACCTCATTGCTCATTGGTCATCTAAGAACATGTCCTTTTGACCACTATCTAGTGAGCACCACATGTATTTTCCTTCTCTTCTATACTAGATGTGGTGGAGTGGGTGCATAGTCAGTGGGAGGGTAGCACTTTGGAGGAGGAACTGAGGGATGTAATTGTGTAGAGTAGGTATTTGGTTGACAAAATAGTAATACCCATTACCGTTGATTTCTTGCTATATATAGGTTAGAGAAGAGATACTACCATCTGATCTGTGTCTACTCTAGTATACTAGTATACCGGTCAATCATTTCCAAATTTTGAAAGGAGGGGTCAGATCCCTATATTTACGTAGGTTATTTTTCTACACACTGTATTGAGAGCACATCTTTTGGTTTGCAAATATACACCAGACAAGTTGAAAAGGTAAGTGCTTATTGTCACTCATTGGGGATTCAGATATAAGGGAAATGTGTATAAATAATAAGTAAGACTTCCACATACAGTATACCCACACAAGAGACCCCTATGGGTCCATACCGTATAGGGTTATGCTTCTTATTGTAAAAGTTTAGATAGAATTACTCCTCTCATGATGATGTCACTGGCAGATGTGCAGATCGAACATCACGTGATTGGGACATAACTTTTTCACCACTGTATCCATTTATCAGTTTTAACAAATTTGAACTATATTCTTTTTCTATTTGTTTCTTATATACACTGGGCATTTTTGCACTCTTGAGTACCTGTCCCATGTTTGTTAGACGATTGAAAAAAGTCTTGTTCGGATTGAAACGCATTACATCTAACGGCTGTATTGTACATGTAGCCCTGGTAAGAAATCGGGCTATATGTCTTTCCTCCTTCTGGTATAAGCCCTGGTAAGGGCAGGCTGCCAGAAGTTATCATGGGTTTCTCCCACTTCAAGCCCTGCCCTGAGTGGTGGAGGTAGGTCACCTGACCCTGTGTCTAAGGCAAGAGACACAGGGGAGGGGCCTGCTGAAGTCATAAAGAGTAGGGCACTACTGGACCTATAAATCCAAATGTCTGCATTGTTTAATCTAAGAAAGCCCAGTTTATCCTGTCAAAGGCCTTCTCCGCTTTTAGATTTAACAGGATTGCCTTGGTCTTTGTGAAGTGTACATGTTAAATTATATTTATTATCTTCCTCGTGTTATCCGGGGCTTTTCTCCCGTAAATGAATCTCGTATTGAACATTTAAAACACTTTTGCAAGTGCTTCTCACTGTTCACCACCTTAATATGTTTGAATGTTTTTACTATTTTTTAGCTTTGGAAGTGTTTTTTTCACATGGTTTTAGAATATTGTATTAATAAGTGTATTTTTTGTACTTACATTTTCTTTTTGTTTGCTATGTACTGCATGATCCTGCTCCAATAACAACTTCACAAATCAATCACTTCATAAATTGGAAGCAGAGTTAAATCGATGAAGCATGAAACTCACTTTGTTACCAATAACTTAATGTCACACTGACCATTTGGAATCTTTCCATTGTCTCCTCAATGCCAGTTTTAAACCAATGTTTTCTTCTTCTATTTTTACTTTCTACATCTTAAAATGTTGGCATTCATAAAAACCTGCTGTGCAGTCTCTTTTCCATTGGAAACTTTTGCTCATAAGATACTTCTGATTTAAGTTATTATTAACAATAGTTTCACTATACAAGAAAAGCTCATTATACTTACATTCTTTCATAGAATTAAACATGCCACTTCTTTTTCATTGGATTGTGAAAGTAGCTAGCAGGGGGCGCAAACATTTTCCCCGGCGCCCCCCCCCCCCCCCGCCGGCGGTCACCTCATCCCCGTGCCCCCCCTCACCCCCACTTAGCTCTTCTCTGGCTTCATGACGTCACGTTGCCATAGCAACGTGACGTCACATGACCTTGCGGCGTCATTTGACGCTGTGTTGCCATGGCGACGAGTGTGAAGCCAAGGTAAGTAAAGGTTTACAGAGGCCCTGCAGCTCCCCCGGCACTTAATTTAAGTGAATTTGGGAAGCGTGCGGGGCCTCTGTAAACCGCGTCCTCCCCCCCCCCCCAGGCAGTCTCGCGCCCCCCAGTTTGCGTACCGCTGATCTACATAATTTATCTCCTTGGATAGGAGCACTCCTGATACTGAGGTATACAGTGCCACGGGAGCACGACCAGCGAACTCCAGGGGGAATCCGAGTATGCAATGAATAAAAAAATGTTATCACTTACGAGGTCTTTAAGTAAAGAAGAGTAGCAATGTATTAAAAAATATGTATAGCAACGTTTCGCTCCTCTCTTTGATTTCTTGACAAAGGTCCAAGGTCATAATGTTGATCTTCTTTTAAATTTAATTTAAATAAATGTATATTCTTCTTTAATTAAATAACTCGTGAGTGCCAACATTTCTTTTGACTCACTACATAACAAATATAAAGTAGCCTGAGCAACAATGCTTTTTGTCATGGTACTGGTGAAATTCTCTCTTTGATTCAAACATTTTTTTCTTAAAACATGGACAGCTGTATTAAAACACATTTATTCTCCCAAACTTTGCTCTGCTTCTGCTCAGCAAAAATAAAAAGGTATATTTTCTCCACAGCTGCTTTGCCGTCAGTAATTTGCTACCTTAACTTTTACTCCTCATTTGAAGTTCAAGTAAAACATTTCAGTGTTTATTATTCTGAGGTAATAATAGCAATAATGTCGCAGGTCTCGCATTACATTGTCAAAGTACTGTGTAACCATGAACACAGGATGTTTACGTAGTTTAGTATATGGGTGATTGTAATAGAAGCTGCGTTGAAATGTTCTATTATGTGCAGTCTCTTGCAAAAAAAATAATAATAATAAATTAATCCATTACTTAAGGCAATATAGTCAAAGCTTATAATCATGGAACACTCCAAAGAAAAAGCCAGTGAACTTCCCATCATATATTTGTATATTGAAAAGGTTGGAGGTAAAAAACTCATTCAAGTAATCAATCATTTATAGCTGGTTTTAAGATCAACTGAATCATATTGAATGGGCAAATAGGCAAGTCTGATTTCATTATTTTTGACTAAAGCAGCAATACTACATTCCCCCTTTTTATCTTATACTGTATGTTAAGCATATGGCAATGTATAATTCTACATTCTTACCTAAGCTGGCAATCATTTGGTGCTCCTGTTAAAAATCTGTCATTATACTAGTGTGTGACTAACATAATGGCTGCCTCAGTTGCAATGAATCCTTAAGGCACGTTCTATAGTGCCGTGTGCGCGTGCGCGGAATTTCAGTTGACTGACGTCAGTCAGCCTTTCTATAGAAGGGCCGCGCGCGCACGGCAGGGAGAGGGGAGCCGACAGACAGCGGCGAAGATGAAGATATTCATCTTTTCGCGCCGCTACCTGCGCTCAAATGTATGTATATGTGTGTATGTGTGTATGCCTGTTTGTATGGATGTGTGTGTTTGTATGGATGTGTGTGTCTGTGGGTCAAGGATTGTAAAACAAAAAAAAATTATTTATTAAACTTTTTTTTTTCTTTAAAAAATCTATCTAGGACTTACTTTCACTCACACAACCCATGCACACACATATACTCACACATACACACATATACACACATACACACACATATACACTAACCTGCAGCTCCCGGCTCTATATACATGAAAAGCATGCGGCACGTGCACGCCTGTTCGCATAGGAACGCGCGGCCGCATGGCCGCATGCTGTATAGAACGGCCCTAAGTCAGTGTAACTCACCACCTACAATGTATCCTTATATTACTAAGTAAAAAGATATACCGGCGCCTGATCAGTCCAAAATGGATGGAAGTCCAGTGGAAATAGTCCCAATTCCAGGATGTATAACAGTCACTGAATCTTTGAGTGCTCCGTTAGGAATTCATGCAGGGGATGTGGAACATGAAATAAAAGAAGAGAGAAATTAGTGCAACACAGCTAAACAGATTACACAGATTATGTTGTCCATCTGATTGTACTATCAGTTTCATCAGGCTGCCTATCCACCAATAGGGTTCCCCCTCTTAACAGGGTATATTGTTATTCCCATTAGCGCTTTTTTACATCACTTTTTTCCTTTTTCTTATATTACTAAGGCAACATTATCTTTTGTTACAGTTTACAGTTCAAACTGCTGGGAAATTTGACAGCAAATGGTCACAAACATTAAAGTGTTGCACACATCTTCCACTGCTTGGGAGGTGGGTACATGATGCATGATAAAAGCAAGAGATTATCCGAAAATTGTGTAAAAGTGGTTCATTTTATTTTATGCTATTTTTTGGGGTAAAACCTAGAACAGCGGTGCGCAAACTGGGGGGCGCTCGCCCCCTGACTGACTGCGGGGGGGGGGGGGGACAGGGTTTACAGAGGCCCTGCGCGCATACCGAAGGCACTTAACTAAGTGCCGGGGAAGCGGTGAAGGCCTCTGTAAACCTTACTTACCTTGGATCCGGCGTTTTTTTAGACGCCATGGCATCAAATGACGCAACAAGGTCACGTGACGTCACGTTGCTATGGCAACGTGACGTCTCATGACTGGGGGGGGGAGAGGGGGGGGGGAGAAAGGGGTACTGCCGGCAGGGGGGTACAGGGAAAAAAGTTTGCACCCCCCTGACCTAGAAAATTTAATAATTTGTATAATTCAGCAAAACACGGCAATACGTTTTGATATATTTTGCAAGCTTGCATGTTTCAACAGGTCAGTCACAGCCGCATAGAGAATTCACCTGCATGACATACTGTATCACCTGCAGTCCTAGAAAAAAGTCCCACATAAAAATGCCCCATACTATTCTTATATCAGTTTTCACCTCCTTTATTGCCACTATTAGGAGCCCCTTAGTAAATGCCATTAAGTTGAGTTGTGGATTGATGTTTCTCCACCACTGTGAAGAACGCACAACTATTGCACTTCTACTGCTTTGCTTCTATGAATAGAGCATATTTAATGACAATACAGAAGGAAAACTTCAATGTCTTTTACTGCAGTTGGTGGGGGGGAAATCTGAGTGGTGGTTTGTCTTTTGTAATAACAACCAACGAGTGCACTATCCTATTTTCTTAAACAGGCAAAACACCCAGTAGCACTTTCCCTCACCCCTTGCCTTTCAGCCTAATTGATATCATGGAATGAACAGTTCTGTCTTTATTAGGATAAATGCTGCAAAGAAATTATAATTTATTACTGCTACAGTATACTTGTTAAAGAAGTAATTTGTACATTTTAGAAAGGATACATGATATTTCATGGGACAATCCAGGGGTGCGCAAACTTTTCCCCGTGTGCACCCCTGCCTACTCTCCCCTGAGCCTCGCCCCCTTCCCCCCCGCGCTCGGCCCCGGTGTCAAATGACACTTGGGGTCATGTGCCATCACGTTGCCATGGTATGCCGGTTTACAATGACCATGCGTCGCTGGAAGGGAAGGTGTGTTATAGAGACCTCGCGCGGTCCCCCAGCATTTAATTTAAATGCCTGGGGGGAGAGCGTGGGACCTTTGTAACTGCCGCACCCTCTTCAGAAAATCTAGCCTTCCAGTTTGCGCACCCCTGGCCGATTATCCATCATGTGAGATTGCTAGGAGACCCTTTGATAAGGTTTCATGATTTGGTTAAGTTGCGACTCTTATTCAATAGAATGGCAGCAACAAGAAATCTGAATCTTGCTATTTCATAGATGGAAATCTTTAAACTTACTTTGATCATTTTGCAATGAAAAACTGACTGAGTAATGACGTATGAGTGCACGAGAACATTGAAATAAGATCTGGATAGAAATCATATTTTAGAATTTTGTTAAAAAAAATGATGTGCAGACTAAAGTTTTCTTCTGTGGCACAATGTTTTAGCATTCATTCTAAAAGATTCTTGGCACAAGTATGGTGAAACATGAAATTCCATAAGTACAAGGCCTGTTATTTATGTTATTTTAATGATAGAGGGGTTTCTTTTGCATTAAAGTGGATCCATGGATCCTGCTTTCCCAGACTCTGTTAATTGTCCAGTTGTATTGATATTAACTGTTTACACTGGTATTATTATTCTTGCCTTCTGTCAAGGGCCATTACCCTCTGTAGAGACGTGCAAAAATTTTGCAGTGGTTTCGTAAACCATTCAAAATGTGCCTTTTCTAGCAAAAAAAAAAAAAATGACGACAGTATCAGAGTTTGAAAGCCTTTTTAATCCAGACCTCTCCAGCAAAAGCCCTAATCCAGGGCCTGGTCTTTAAAAGGTCTGGCAGAATGAGAAATTGTGTTTTTGGCCTGCAGTAGGTGGAGGAATAGAGCTTGGATGGGGTGGTACAATTGGATGATTGGTGCGATTTCGAGGATAGAAGTGATTCGGATTATGGGAATAGACTTTGGCCTGGAGTACTGTATTTGCGGGTTTAAGCCTGAATAGAGGGCCCCACTTTATGGGAGGAGTGGCTCAGTGAGTAAAGACACTGACTGGCACTGAGTTTGAAGTAGGGGAATCTGGTTCAATTCCCAGTGTTGCCTCCTTGTGACCTTAGATAAGTCACCTTTATCTTCCTGTGCCTCAAGCACCAAAAAATAGATTAGAAGCTCCATAGGTCAGGGACGTGTACCTGCAAAATGTCTCTGTAAAGCACTACGTAAAACTAACTGCATGATATAAGAACATGTTGTTATTATTATTATTATTATTATTATTATTATTTATGAGAGTTATAGAGTGGAAAATGGTCGGGTGCTTGCAGCAGCAAGAGGGGAGAGTATAGGTGGAGGGTATATAGCGATTGCAAAATGTACACACACAAATCTTGATACTTTTCCCAGCAAGCCAAGTGTGGAAATACTCACTTTCTTCACATGAATTTAAATATGCTGGTATCCCCAATACAAACTTTAACATAATATAGGTAGAATTGAAAGTTTGAGAACTACAAAATAATTATTTGTATTAATAGTTGACTGCTATAAGACACCTAATAGCTTGTTGACACTGGACTTCAAAGAGCATTATTTGAAAGGCTCAGGATAAGACTGTTTCTCTGAGGTCTACACCTCTATTGTGGGGTGGAGCAGGTGAGAATAAACATCAGAGGTCACCATACTGTAAACTTTTGGTCTTTTAAAAAGGTAATCCAAGCGGGCATTTTTTTTTTTACATAGGATTGAATCAAGAGGTTTCCCGAGCTGAACACCATTCATTTCAGCTCCGGGAACCCCCTGCTTCTGGAGATACTTACCTCTATTGGGCGAGCCGGTAGCCAGCTTGCTTGCAGATATCACATAATGGCCGATTTTCCAAGCTCCCGCGCCCTGCCAACCAATTGGAAGCCGTGACATCATCTGGTGCGGCTTCCTATTGGCCCACATGACGCAGAGAGATACTGGCATCACCTATGAGGTAAGTATCTCTGGAAACAGGGGGTCCCATAAGATAAAATTAATGGGCCCCTCTGCTTTAATCGCATGTTTTTTTTTTTAAATGCTTTCTTGGTTTGCTCCTCTAAAATATTATTTTTTTAAAAAGCTAGGGAAAAAATAAACATAAAGTTGGTAATCTGCTTTAAAAGGGCATTAATTAGCCTTACTTTTAAAAAAAACATTTGGGAAAAGGCAATTTTAATGGGCTAGAAGCATTAAAGAATTACTTCTTTCATTACCAAAGAAATCTAAAAAGTAATGTAAAAAATTATTTGCAGGACTACATAACATCCATCTGCACTGTAAAATACATTTCTACATTACTAAAACAAACGATACAGTACATTTAAATAAATGTCACCAAACATATTACACTTAACAATAAACAGTTTTTACTGCATCTAAGCACACTGCATCGCTACAACATTACAGATGTTAAAAGAGAACTTGATGATAAAGCATAGTAAACCACACAATACATAGAAATGTAAACTATAAAAATGTTACTAAGACATTACATTTACAACATTTGTAGCATTTATTAAACCCTTTGCTGCTAGTGGGGCCTGCAACACATTGCAAAGCAAAGGGGTTAAACATCTGGATAGAAACTGCGGGAAGAAAAAAATCAATTTGTTTCATTGTATTCTACCTCTGTTTAATCTATGAATTATTTTTCCTACTTATTTTGATCTATGGATTATTTTGCCTAATGTCTGTGTGGGGTCTATGACAAGAGGGTCAGCCAAACCTGCTTTCCTGGGTCTGGCGAGTGAAGCGGACCCTCAAGGCACAAGACGTCCTGCCCCTCCATGTCCGCTCAACCTCTAGGCCTTTGGGGTCCAGTACCATGTACCTCCCACCCCTCTTCCCACTTTTCACTCAACAACTAGCCTAGCAGGGTCAACTTTCCTTCCTGGAATCCTGGGTCCCCCAATTCCTCTTGGCAGTGAAATGTCTTGTTTATATATTGTTTTAATTCCTTTACTGTATTCACTTCTACTAGTATTTCCTATTATGGCCACCAACAGTGGAAGAGCGCAGAGACAGGATTAAGACACATATTTCATTATTGCCAAACTCACACAGAACCATCCCATGGTGGCTATGGTTCTGATGCTCATCAGTAGGCACCCTTCTTCCCCCAGCTCAACAAGCTACCAGCACCTCCTTCCCCCACTCAACAACCCTGGGCCCCAGGGAAACTGTCAGCCTGTTTCCAATGATCTTTTCTTCATCTTATACTTATTAAAGTGATAGCATTTATTCATTAGAAACTGTAGCTGGGTAGTGAGAGGCTGGACACCAGGCACAAATGGAGAGAACTGGAATAGTTGATCTTCTCACAGTAACAAAACTGCAAGCTAAAAACAAACAAATGAATATCTGTCCCCTATGGGGAGGTCAGTTTCTTCACAGCCCTCTGACCCCAGTCATGGGACTCCCACTTCATAAACAAGCCTCTGGCACTAGGGTTAAGATACACAGCTGTCTGCAACTTGCAATACAGTCGCATGGTCAGCAGTTAAAACAGCAAGCAGTGTGGAGTTCAGCTCTGGGCAGGAGGAGTGAGACAGCAGAAAGAGAGATGGCAACTCTATATGAAAATGAAATGTGTGTCCCCCCTCCCCCCCTTCCTTTTATAACAAGGCACAAGTTAACCCATTCATCTTATGGTAAGAGATATAGAGATAGGAGGGAGAGACAGACAGACAGGGTGAATGAAGGTCTATCCCTGCCATACCAGTGAGGCAGAATAATGAACACAATGTTACTGTATTTACTTTAGCCATCTCTGTCCTAATTAGGACCATTCATCTTACTTGTATTTCTGTTAGCCCTGGGAATTTAATCCTGAACCAGAGGGAACTCTGAACATCCTTAAAGCTAGGTGAGTGATGATTACAAAAATATATCATTTTTAATAATGGATTTTCTTTTCTTCTAAATTAACACTAATTTATTAGTTAAATTTAACTCACCATTAATTGTTACTAATATTAATAATTATGCTAATCTACATACATATGCAGTATATCCCCAAAATATATTTTTATGTTTACTGAATTATAAATTACATATTTATATTTAAAATATTGGCTTTTCCCAAATCCAATAATATTCGGAGAACAGACTTGAGGGAGTAGTATAGTGGTAATATCAAAGCCTTTGATGTGGGTGAATCTGACAATAATTCCAGTGCCAAACTCTGCTTGTAACCTTGTGTACAATTCTATTGTTGCTCAACACCATGTTTCCTTCAGATAATAAAGGAATACTGTATTTACTATAGAGTTTCAGACCCCACCAAACTGTCAAAGATGTAAATTCACAAAGATCTCCAAGGCCATTTCTATGCCCAAAAAAAAAGAACCCCGAGCCATGCCATATTTTCTACATATTAATTAGGTAATCATTCATCAAACATGCAGTACAATCACTGCATGTATCTCAGGGTAGAAGTACCCCAGGCTTTTTCTTAATTAACCATAAAGCTGGACTGGAATAATTTTTTTTTAAAAAAGCAAGATATTCCACGCTCTACACATTGTAGTCATTTAAGTAAATTTGATATAAAGACAAATATAAGACTTAAATGTTTCCAGGTTTCTTAACATTCATAAGGTAATCCTAAACATGAGCATACAGAGAATCAAACCAGATATTACATACGTTCTATGTTCTACTGTATTTAGAACAGACTAAGAAGGCAAAGTAATCTCCATCCATCATTCAGGTCAACATAACTTCTTTGCAAGGAAAAGGCCAATTTTGTGTCAGTGACTCCCATTTACTGTAGAATCTAGATGAACATCCAGTACCATGTAATAATTTTTGTGATTGAATCAAAAGGTTGAAGGAGAACAGTGATGGGAATATAATGTATTCACTGAAGCAGTTCGTTTTATGCCTTCTGGCATTCAATCTGGTGCTTTTTGCACTTACATGTTCCTTAGACAGTGTGAGGATTGGCCGTTGGCCCTGCCCCTGGGATGCAGCCCGTGCACGTCCTGCGCTTAGGCTCCGTCACGTGACATCACGGGCACACGAGGGGTTAACTCCATCTCCATCTCCAACTCTAACTCCATCTCCATCTCCAACTCCATCTCCAATTTCTATTCACCTGCACTTCTCCCCACCCCTGCCTATCAGTGGACTGCATATGTCTAGGGGGCAGGTTTCATTTGTTGCCTTTTCATTCGCTGCCTGCCTTGTAAATTCTCATCCAGCCCTCCTACTAACTGGCTGAGCATAAACCCTGTTTATGTACTTGTGTTTGCCTCAAACACCCTGCTGCCTTGTTGCTGTCTTGTCTTGCGTATCCTGTTCTTGGTTTGACCTCGGCTTGTATCTAGACCTCCGCCTCTCTGACCCTTGACCTCGGCTTGCTATTGGACTTCTACCTTCTCTACTTCTGGACCCTGGCACCGCACAACGACTATCTGACTTCTCCAATCCATGACCACAGCAAGTATATACGACCATTCTGATCTCTCCTATCCTGACCCAGCTACACGACCTGAAAATGTGCATATAAGGGGGGACTCCATTTTGATTGCTGGATAACCATTTTTCTATAACTATTCTGTACTAACATTTAAGTCTCAGGAACTAACCACATGCTATATGCCATATGAAATTGTGCTGTCCAGGCAGTCTGAGAAAGTGACCTGAACTATCACCTACTTATCTCTAGCCGAACTGTATTTGTTCAGACTTGTTTTGCCCTATAGAAAACAGGAACTTGTCTTCAGCCATATTGAGCATAAGTTACACAAGAATGCATTACAGAACATGCTGACATTTCCTTAACGGCCTCCTAACCCGGTAGTGAGCCCCTTTCTCAGACCATAAACTGTCTAACTGTCATTTTGCTGAGATAGACAGACTGTGAAGTAAAAGGGGAAGTATGTTCTCATATCTGTGTTTTTTCTATGCTCAAGTTTGCTATATAAACTGGCTGTAACCCTTCAATAAATGAGAGAACAGTTCTTGACAAAGCTTCAATGGTTGTCTGACTCAATTACTGTCTTCTCCCGAGCTCGTCCGCCATTTTGTTTTCCCAGATCATCAGCGCTATAAGAGTGGGTTAAATCCTCCGGAGGTTTGAAGTCATCGGCAGACGGTGTATTTTCACGCTAAGACGTTGGAGAATACAAGGGCACATTTTCATGGTGTCAGATTTGGGACAGAAGCCACATTCGGGGTAAGCATACAAGATATATATTTTATCTGTATATTATCCGTCTGTGTCTCCTTGCCCAAAGAGCCCATAAGGTTTTAAGGTTTAGAAGTTTTTAGAGTTACCGCTGCACCGGATGATTCAAGGTTAAGGAAAAACCATAGAAACACTTGAGTAAAGGACTCAAAGTGAAGTCAGGATTACATGAATCCTTGACAGAAGTATATACACAGGGTTATAGTCCCTGTTGAGAGATAGGAACAAGCGATATAGTTGGGTATCTGCTTGAAAAACTCTTACAGTGTCTGTGGGAAAAGTGTATTTTTTTTTTAAGGGGGGAGGAGGATTGTACGGGATTTTTAAGGGATTTTTTTCTTTTTTCTGTATTATTGTGCATGGGCATGTCGTTATATATATAAGATAAGATATATAAGACATATAAAGTGCTAAGTATATATAAGTGCATAAGTATATAAGTGCTGAGTCTATCTGTGCGTAAACATATACAAGATAAGTATATCAGTGCGTAGGATATATAAGTGCTGAGTATATAAGTGCTAAGTATATAAGTGCTAAGTATATAAGTGCATGATATTACGCTGTGTTGCCCATACCTTTTTACAGTGCAAAACGAGCTTGATTTTGGTTATTTTAATCAAGTGTGTATTGTATTGTCTAAATGATGGGAAGGTAGTTTTGCCGCATATCATATGACAATGATAAAAGGATTATGTTTGGGTGGAGATCCTGAATGGCTATGGTTTCAGCCTGATCCCGAGTGGGACATGCATTATATGGCCTTATGTGGCCGCATTTGGGTAAAAGTTGCACCTCACATTAATGAGGCAAAACCTAATGATAACCCAAAATCCGAGGAGCCAATTTGGCCACCCCCGCCTAATAATCTCACTACAATGTATTCCCAAGCCCCTAATGCACCCCCACAGGAGTTTCTACCTCCTGATGTGTTACCCCCACCGCCACCGCCTTGTGTGATGTTACAAGTACCCCCATATAGTCCTATCACACCTGTGCCACTATTTTCCAAGTTTTGATCCTAACATGTTGGCAGCGTTATCACACTATGCTGCAAGTCATCACCCCAAACCTCCTGCATCCGTACGCAGGGAGGAGAGTAATGGCATTTGCCCACAGCCCTCTCTACCCACCTATGTGGAGTTGAGAGACGATGCAGAATCAGAGGTGGCACACCTATCTGAATCTGAGCATCATAAGTCGTCCTGTAAAGAAAGCCCAAACAGAAAGCTTCCCAAGGCCGTAAGCTCCACAAAAGTTTCATCTCTCGTTTCACCCCCTGTCTCCAGGGAGAGTGAATGGGAAGACGATGCTTCAGATTCGTCTCATTCCGATATACCATCACCCCGTAACCAATTGCCTTTAAGGAAACTTAAAGAAACCACTGCTTCTTCAGGTTCTGTGACGTCTGAGTCATCTGCAGGAGCCAGCAATCATAGAGTTAAGGATTTTTGTGCTTCTGTAAGGGAACTAGCTGAGGAATTTAAAGAGGTATTGACTGATTCATGTGCTGTAACATTAACTCCCGCACATAGTAATGCCAAACCTGTCCTAGTTACACCGCAATCATCTGTTTTCATACCTAAAAATACTACCAGGAACGATTTGATTCGCACTGCTAAAAAAACGCGAATATGAATCATTGTTAGCTGACACACAGGATTGTGCTGAAGCAGAGGTTGATTTTAGCATTATTAAAACTGATAAGGAATATGCTGCAGCCTGTGTCAAAATTGCATCTTTTAAGTGCTGTCAACTGAATTTTTTTTTATATATATATAACTCTCAAAATGCATATTTGCCCCCTGCCCCTATGGCATCGGGACAATTACCATTTCCATAGGTAGCCCCAATTTACCCCAGTGTCCCTGTTCTTAAAAAAAAAAAAAAACCCTGATCCCTTAACCTTTCCTA
Source organism: Ascaphus truei (assembly GCF_040206685.1). NCBI lineage: Eukaryota > Metazoa > Chordata > Amphibia > Anura > Ascaphidae > Ascaphus > Ascaphus truei. Next base: position 244,089,761 of record NC_134487.1, on the reverse strand, counting down.
GGTCACAGGCTCTGAGGCAGTCTCCGATAAAGAAGTTCTTATGGCTTCATGGGGAACCCGAAGCAATAGGCTCCCTAGACCACTCCCTATTGATATGCCTGCCAGGCAGATCGGTACGGATGGGGAAGAGACGGACTCTAGGCAGGAATTAACCCCTGTCAGGGACCGTTCATGGGACAGGGAAAAGTCACAGGATGAATCAGAATCAGATACTGACACTGTGGCACAGTTTTATTCAGGTCTGTCAAAACAACGCTAAAAAAAAAAAAAAAATGAGGAAGGAAAAATAAATAAAAATGTGTTATAACTCCAAACTGCTGTATTTATATTTAACATAACGTAAGAAGGAAAAAAAAAAAAGAGCAGAGAAGCTAAGAAAGCAAGGGAAAAGAAAGGACAGGAAGTGCTATGATTGTAACGAGACAAGATATTTTTCCAGTAATTGCAAACCAGCCCCTAAGAAGGGAACCAGAGAATTTTTTTTAGTAGAATATTTTTGTCTAAATTCAGACGGGTCTTTCCCGCCGGTATTGAGATTCTCAAGTATTGTAAATCTTAGTGGAAAATATGTTTTGTGTGTAAATTCAAGGTAGGAAAATTAGTTTTTCCCCAGAATGTTTTATTAAATTTTATAAATATGGTAAAAAGGTTGATTAAGTAATCCCTGTGTGCTTGTATAATCTGAGTGAATCCTAACTATGTGAAAGTTTTATGTGCATTGAATAATATGAATGTCGGTTTATTGTATATATACAATTATTATCTAGGTACTTGCAAGTGTTTCTGAAATAAGAACATAATTAATTGCTCATGTTAAGTGTAAATTTTAAAGGTAAGAAACACCCGCACTATAACACAAACTAATCAATAATGGGAAAGGGAGAGTTTGACTGGTTATAGAGAAAAGGACAAAAAGATGGGCAAATGTCAGAAAAAAAAAAAGAAAAAATTTATAATTCAGCCCAGTCACTGGTATATTTTGAGGATTTATTCGTTCTGGCCAGACGATGATTTCTTAAAACCAGAAAGACATCCTTTTCCAACTTCTCTATTTCCATGTCGAGAGAGAGAGGGAGATAGAGAATCAGAATAGCAGCCCAGCCAGCCCCCCTTCTCCAGTTGAAAAAAATGTGCGGAGATACATTTGAGACATGAAAGTTAACCGAAGCTTTGTAGCTACAAATTAGGTTTAACTGTTTTATTAATATAGTTTGCGAGCAGGTTCAAACAGTTTTGCATTGCCTTGTCTTGGTAATTTTTGTTGTATTATTTTTGTTTCTTTTGTGTGTCACATTTTATTCTGTTATCAGGCCGTGTGAGGAGCTGCATTTTTAGATGTCCCAAATTATATTGTAATGTAATTAACAGTTTTTTTTCTTTTTTTTCTTATCTGTTTTGTTCCAAGGTTTTGGCAGGATGCCCAGAAAGCTATTTCAAGCTTGTTCCAATCCGAGAAAAAAAAAAAAAAGTTTTTAAATCTGTGTCTATAATTTCTTATATTACAGGATGTTTCTGTCAGAAGACAATAGTTGCTTATATTTATATTCAGTAGTGTTTTCAGTGTTTTTAATGCAAATTTTATACCCAAAGGATTCAAGTTAGTTTAGCTACAGATCAAACAACAATAGTTAGTTATGTTTTGAATGCTGTTATCCTTTCTGTAATATTGTTCATATATAAAATTATGTGAACAAAGGAGGGGTATTATTGCTGTTTATCATATAGCTGTCTATGCCCAGAAGTTAGATGGTTTAGTGCCCGGGATGAACGAAATCTGAAATTATTATTATTATTTTTAAGAATAATGCTTAGTGCCTTTTAAGGTTGGCAGTGTGCTCGGCACTTTTCAAAGAAATTATATTACAAGTAATTAGTTTGGAGTTCTATACAGAATTATTTTAGTCATTTTTTCTTTTGGTTTGGCAATAGCTGAGGCACCAATTTGAATGAATTTAGATTGTAGCAAAGTCAAGACCACAGTGACTGTTTAGTAAAACAATTAGTAAGTATTGTATGCAACTGATATATTTTTGAGTCTCTCTAGGCACATGTCAAAGTTGAAAGTGCACCTACGAGAGATGGGTTAATGGTCAAGCATTTCCTACGCAAGAACGTTCTTCATCCCAGATGAAAAGGCGCTACTACTACTATTAAAAGTACTACTCATCACCACTACAGCAAATAAAATGGCAGAGGTCTCTTTTTGGATCCACGTTACGCATATGAAACTTATCCCAGCACCACCCACAGTTGCTTCAATCTGCACCGTATCCAAAGTGGAAAAGCCTAGAGACACAGCCAAAATTCCAGGCCTCAACATATGAACTTTGAACTTTTTAATAATCTTTTTTCTTTACAGGTTTTGTTATTTTAATTATAAATGTATAGTCTATTAGGTTTGTGTAAATAGTGTGCACACAAAGACGATAGGGTAGGAACAGGTATATTTTGTTTAGTAATTGTTATTTTGTTTTTATTGATTTGTGTATAGCATATATGCACACCTTTTGTCACACAATGGAATCCTAGTAAACAAAGCCCATATTTTATGTATAATATAACCCAATATACTATCTATATTCAATAGGTTGCACCCCAGGGAAAATAAGTGTTATATTTAACCCCTTGAGAAAAAGACAATATGAAATAAGACATTTGTAGAACCATCTATAAGAAATTGGTTACGAAGGGTGTAGAAATAAGAGTTTGCCCTAGGGAAGTTATTGACTCTGTGATAAGAGGACAGATAGAATATTACCCTGCAACTAGAATAGTTTATGTTATTTGGGGAAAATAGTCCAGTGTTTAAAGTTAGAGATGACGGATGGGATTTGTTGGGACTTGGTGGTTGGATTAGTTCTCTGGAAGCGAAGCTATTGGATGCTTTTGTGTGTGTGTCTGTCCTACTCATCACTCTCTATGTATGTGTCATATGCAGTAAACTTTGATCCAGAAGTGCGTTGCACCCCCACCGACGCTATGCCTCTTTTCGGTGATGTCAGCAGTCCCCCAGAAGAAGAGACCGAGAAGAAATCAACTGTGCCGATATACTGGCCGAAAAAGAATGACAAGGCACAATTGGACAATCTCTTGGTCCAGCAGGACTATGCAATGGTTAACTGTTCTTTAAATAGACTGTCTCTAAAGAATAAGAGGGGACTAAGAAGATTGGATATGAGGCTATGAGGAATGTGGGAGGTCACCCAGAGGCGTGTGTCAGCCACAAGGAAAGGATCATAAGTCAGCCATTTTTTACCATAGCAGCCATTTTTCTGTTTTGCCATTCTGAATAAATGCAGTATGAAAGATGCGTGCAAGATGGATATTTGTGCAATCGCTCCCGGTAGAAATTGGCCCCCACCAATTTTCACAAATTTTAGCCGCCATAATGTGCTAGTAGTTACAGAAGATCAGTGTGAATAGTAATTTAGAAATTGGTAATAGTTTTTGTAGTAATAGTCAACCTGGTAAACAGAAAAGATATCATACCAGCCACACCGAGATATATCTCTCTACAAACAAGAACTCCTGTGGCCACATATATATATATTTTTTTTTTATTTTCTTCGGACCCCCAAACCCTGCACCACTACTTCAGTACGACAAAGTATATCAACAATATCAAAAACAATATAGTAGTTGTTAGGTTATGGACCCACGACAAAATAAGGGAAAGAGAATTGTTATGGGACTGATATTTATCGTTTGCATATTTGTAGTATTAGTTGTTATTATTTCATGTTACAAATTAATGTGTTTATCTTTATGTAAAATGATTATGCCTTTTGGTAAGTCAGTTGATCACACATATGCATCACTGAACGTTAATGCCCCATTCACAGTTTCCCAAATATGATACATGACTCTGGACCTACTGCCACTAGAGTCCAGATACCTTTGATGGATTATGATAATATTCAAATCCAATACGAGACCCCCATATCCTAGAGGTTAATTGTCATTTAGTCATGACAAAAGGGGGGATTGAAAATGTGCATATAAGGGGGGACTCCATTTTGATTGCTGGATAACCATTTTTCTATAACTATTCTGTACTAACATTTAAGTCTCAGGAACTAACCACATGCTATATGCCATATGAAATTGTGCTGTCCAGGCAGTCTGAGAAAGTGACCTGAACTATCACCTACTTATCTCTAGCCGAACTGTATTTGTTCAGACTTGTTTTGCCCTATAGAAAACAGGAACTTGTCTTCAGCCATATTGAGCATAAGTTACACAAGAATGCATTACAGAACATGCTGACATTTCCTTAACGGCCTCCTAACCCGGTAGTGAGCCCCTTTCTCAGACCATAAACTGTCTAACTGTCATTTTGCTGAGATAGACAGACTGTGAAGTAAAAGGGGAAGTATGTTCTCATATCTGTGTTTTTTCTATGCTCAAGTTTGCTATATAAACTGGCTGTAACCCTTCAATAAATGAGAGAACAGTTCTTGACAAAGCTTCAATGGTTGTCTGACTCAATTACTGTCTTCTCCCGAGCTCGTCCGCCATTTTGTTTTCCCAGATCATCAGCGCTATAAGAGTGGGTTAAATCCTCCGGAGGTTTGAAGTCATCGGCAGACGGTGTATTTTCACGCTAAGACGTTGGAGAATACAAGGGCACATTTTCACGACCTTACTCTGCACTCCAGACGCGGTCTCGCGGTTGTAGGTTGGTGTATTCCAACATCCCCACCTCAGCCTCGCGGCCCCATCCTGTTTGTGGTGAGCACTCGTTACAGTATGCTCAGCCTCACAAACATGGACCCCGCTGAGGTGGGTCGAGTCTTGAACTTACACTCAGACATGTTTAAAAAGGTGGAGGAATTTCTTGATCAGAACAGTCAGCCGATGGAGCAAATCCAACGGACTGTGCAAACCATGACAGATCAGGCACCATGTATCCCTACTGCTTCCCTCCCCTCAACGGGTATCTGCACTCACAGCCTCCGAACCCCGACTTCCCACGTCCAACCGCTACGGCGGCGAACCGCTTGGCTGTCGCGGATTCCTGAACCAATGCGATATCCAGTTTGAACTGATGCTATCTCGCTTTCTTTCCCAGCGATCCAAGGTGGCCTATATCATTTTGCTGCTCGTGGATGATGCCTTGGCGTGGGCTTCACCCATCTGGGAACAAAGGCCGGACCTTACGGGTGACATAACCCGCTTCATCACGGAATCCTGCAGAGTATTCGATACACCCGGGCACAAGGTAACATCTTCCTCTCTATTCCATATGTCCCAAGGCAGCCTCCCCATGGCCGGGTATGCGGTTGAATTTTGGACCATAGCGGCTGAGACCGGTTGGAATGAACAGGCATTAACGGCGGCATTCTGGCAAGGTCTCTCAGAGAATCTTAAAGATGAACTCTCTGCACAGGCACGTCCCATGAAGCTTGAGGAGCTCATCGGACTATGCATTTGAGTGGACTTAAGGTTATAGGAGAGAAGAGCCTAGAGAGCTTGACGCAAGCCAGGTACGTAGACTTCCCACACTGCCTACAGAGGGTTCTCCAAACCTCCGCCCGTGGAGGAACCCATGCCGCTCACAGGCAACAAATTGTCATTCGGAGAGAAGCAGCGCAGACATGATGCTGGACTCTGCTTCTATTGCGATAATGCTGGGCACCAGGCACTCGTCTGTCCCTACAAGTCAGTCACTGGAACCATGTCTGCTTGTCCATCTCAAAGGCCAACCAGACTTTTGATCCACATCACCTTAACCGGCGACGCCTTCAAGGCCACTACTCGGCCTTCCTGGACTCTAGGTCGGGGGAAAATTTAATTGACCAGGGATTTGCGGAAAAAAATAAGATTCCCCTGGTGCCAAAAGTCATCTAATCGGCCTGGAAGCTATTGATGGAGGTCCCTTACAACCTGCTTTTATTTCTCTCCAAACTGTCCCTGTTCAACTACAGATTGGAGAGGACCACACAGAGTCAATCCAGTTAGACGTCATCCACACACCTACCGTGGACATCATTCTGGGACTTCCATGGCTTCAGCGGCATAACCCTTGGATCGACTGGGCTGAGGCGCAATCGCTTCTATGGAGCCCCTACTGCTCCCAGAATTGTGCCTTACCATCCAAAACCCTATGCAGGACCTCTGTACCTGAACAGGTAACCTCTTTTCTACCCAAGATTTATTCCGAATTCCAAGATGTCTTCAATAAGGCTCAATCCGAGGAGTTGCAACCCCACCAGTCATTCGATTGTCCCATCGACCTATTACCCGGTTCCGTGTATTCGCTTGGATGTTCCTGTCCTTTATCTCCTCTGGAGACCAAAGCCATGAAGGAGTATATCCAGGAGAATCTTCAGAGAGGTTTTATTTGAAAATCCTTGTACCCGGCAGGTGCAGGTTTTTTTTGTTGTGAAAACGAAGTATGGGTCTCTCAGACCGTATATAGACTATAGGGGGCTTAACAAAATTACCATCAAGAATCGGTACCCTATACCCCTTATTACCGAACTTTTTGACAGGCTACAAGGTTCCACCTTTTTCACCAAATTCGACTTACGGGGAGCTTACAACCTGGTAAGAATCCGCCATGGGGATGAGTGGAAGACGGCCTTCAATACTCGGAACGGCAATTAGAAATATTTGGTCATGCCCTTTGGACTATGTAATGCTCCTGCAGTCTTCCAAGATTTTGTCAATTAAGTTTTTAGGGGTCTTCTCGACCAATACGTCATTGTGTACTTAGACGACATACTAATCCTCTCCAAAACCATACGGGACCATCCTGGCCATGTCAAAGAGGTACTCCAACGTCTTCGAGAGAATCACCTGTATGCTAAACTGGGGTACCGGTAGCAGATAATAGGATCTTGCTTCTTCAAGACTCCTGGGCTAAGATTCAGGAGAATCTTAAAAGGGCAGTCTCTCTGCAGAAAAGGCAGGCCGACCGACATCATCGCAAAATACCTGCATACAACCGGGGACAAAAGGTTTGGTTGTCTACAAGAAACATCTGTTTAAAGGTTCCCACGGCTAAATTGGCACCCAGGTATATTGGACCATTTCCTGTGATCGAAACGGTCAACCCAGTGGCCTACCACCTTCGGTTGCAAGCCTCAATGAAAATCCCCTCTGTGTTCCATTTATCTCTTCTTAAACCCTTCATACAGGACCCTCAGTCTCCAGCTTCAGTGGCACCGCCTGAACCCCACTTGGTCGAGGGACAGCAGGAGTACAAAGTACAGGCCATCTTGGACTCCAGGCTCTCCCATGGTAAGATCCAGTACCTGGTTCATTGGAGGAGTTTTGGCCCCGAAGAGTGTTCTTGGGTTCCTAGGGACCAACTGCACGCTCCTAAACTACTTCGGGCCTTTCATCACAAGTTCATTGATTCATTGATACACTTGTTTAATAATTGTGTATGATATTGTAGTTTAGTGTTTGTCCTTTTTCACATTTTAATTTTTATTGTTGAATTAAATAATTACATTTGTGCTGTTGTATTTTGAATTGCTGCATTACATACTTTTTAAGAAATTGGGATTATGCAACCCTATTTATTAACATTAGAATCATTTTAAGGGGCCAATCATCCAATTTCACTATTAAGTTATTGAATTGGATTGGCCAATGGGACAAGCACTTATCATGAGAATGTGACTATATAAACTGACACAGGAGACACAACAGGAGAATCCACGAGGAAGACGAATGCATTCAATAGGCAAAAAGCGTTTGGATTTGGCTCTCAGAGCACACCGTACCACCAAGTCTAAGAATCAATCTCCTTACTGATGAGACGGATATGCATGATGCTGATGCAGAAGCCGTTACACTGGTGAGAAGGAGCAGAACAAGTGCACTGACGGATTAAGACTGGCTGTATATCCAGACTATCTGGAGTGGGTAGAGTGTACCCCTATTACACTCACTGTGCAATTGTACCTGGGTAAGAGTTCATTCCCTTTCCCCTCTCCCTTGAACAATAACCCTTTTAGTAAACAATGTTATGCCATGTTCTTTTGTGTTTTCTTTTTGAGGGGAAATACAGCCTGAATTTATTTCCAGTGTTCATGCCCAAATCACTTTGGATTATTCATACAGGATTTGCTGTGAGTGCTTAATTTGTTTTTTGAGAACTTAATTCACTATTTTTTTATTGCAATGTAATTATTACTTCACTCATTTGTGCTTTTTGTATTAATCACATTTTACCCATACGGTTATAGAGACCGTTCCTAGGAGCAGCACTGAGGAGTGTATCATTTGATCAATGTATTTATTGGTAATTATGAGTTTTGTTTGTACTTTTTATTGTTTATATTTTTGTACAGTAAAATAGCAATAATAAAGTTTGTACAAAAAAGCTCCTTAATAATGTGTCTAAATAGAGTGCAGTTATATGATAAAACACTATGAATGACAATGTATATGTACACAAACATATCACTAGAAAAGACATCAACATCACAGAAATGTAATACGAATATATTAAAAAAGGATAAACATCTTAATAGCCTGTAAGGGAGTCAAGGGGTTAAACTCCCTTTACAGGACAGAAACCTGCACTGGAGTCGGGTTTCCTACCTGAACTGGGGGGTAGAGGTAATTAAATTCTGATTGAGCAGGGATTTATAAAACAGGAAGTTGCCTGCACAAGGAGGACTACTTTTCCCCAGCAACGGGAGATTGATTTTCACCCAGCCAGGAAGGACGCTGGCTGCTCAGGTTCCCCAGCCTTCCATGAAGCATGGCTGCTGGGACCAGCTGGGACCCCATCCAGAACATGGAATATTCACACTGAACATAGCCCTGCTCCCCGGAACCGACGTTCACGAATTCCTAGACGGAATAACCCCTAAAAGATAAGAACTTTTGGCATATATGACTTTTGTTATGGTTATGATCTGGAAATAGGATAGCTACCCAGGTGGATTGCTAGTGACCTGCTTTTGTAGTTAGTTTCCTTAACGGGAATAGGATTTTGTTTATGATTTTTTTGCTTAAAGGGACAGACCTTAAAACTCTCTTGCAAGCAGAGATTAAAGAGCTGGGGAGAGAGATCGGGAGCCTGGGGGAGCGCACGGGACGTGTGGAGACCCAGTTAGATATCACTTCCACGGCCGCCAAACGCAACGCTAAAAAAACGGCGGAGATGCAGATTCAAATTAATGACTTGAAACAGAAACAAGAGGACGCCGAAAACCGTGAGCGGCGCAACAATATCAGGATTTGGGGGGTTCCCGAAGATGCAGGGGAGTGTGAGGAATTCGTCCTGCGATGGCTGGGCGAGTTGCTGCCGGACGTCCCCAAAGAGAGATTAGAAATGGACCGCTGCCATAGGGCCCTAAGAACACGGCCTATACAGTCAGAGCAACCGCGCGACATCATAGCACGTCTGCATTTCTATAAGACAAGGGAGGCCATCCTCCACAGGACCCGTGCTACCCCGTCGGTAGAATTCGAAGGAGTAAAATTACTCATTTTCCAGGACCTGTCCCCCTTGACCTTATTGCGACGCAGGTCCCTTCTACCGATCACTAAAGTGCTGAGGGACCACAGTGTTTGGTACAGATGGACTTTTCCATTCGGGCTGTCCGTTAGTAAAAATGGCAGAGCCCTCTACATGAAGGAGATTGGAGAGGGAGAGGCTTTCCTCCAGAAGTTGGGGTTTAAAGGGGCCCCGTCGGAACCGGAGGAGGCGGAGGAGACCCCGGGCCCCAGCTGGGCAACTGTGGGACAATCTCCCCGATCTCCAGGCACCAAACGCTGAATCCCAGCAAGGCAATGTCTTTCTACATATCCCACGTTGTTCGGGGAGCAAGTTTCCCAGTTATTTGTTAAAGTTGCCTGTTACACTGTTACAGACTTGTGCCTCCTTACATAAAACAGAATCCGCATCAAGATCCCCTCTGGTGGGAAAAAATCCTTGTTCGCCTACCTGTTAAAGACTCTGTACTTACCTGGGTGATGGAAGCTGAAGGCCCAAAGATGGCGACGTACACGAGGTAGGAGAAGAATCCAGTCTGGAACGCAGGAGCAGGAAACCACCATCAGCCAGGCAGAGAGCACACACACATCCGCCCAGGACGAACGACGATCCCAAAATGGCGGCGGCCGGATGTCCGGGCGCCGATAACGGAAGTGCGCGGGCGGCCATCTTGCAGGGGGCAGAGTGGATTCCCGGACGTCACGAGGAGGCGACGAGCGCCATGCGAGTGGCCCTGACCGGCGGGAAATTCAAAAGGACTCATGCGCCGCAACAACAGACGGAGTGGTGGCAGCAATCAGCACCGGAGAAAAGAAGGCCCAATTACCACACTCCATGAAGGAATTCGGGTGTAGAGGCCCTAGGACGAGGGTAGGGGGGTGCTAATCAAGAAAATTACAGAGGGATTTCAGGTTTAATGGCGGAAACCAGGGCAGAGGAAGGGGGAAGTGGGGGTAACACATAAGACAGAGGGTTTAGTCTGGGTAAGGGGAAGATTGAAGAACAGATAGGAAAGCAAGAGTAAGTAGGTAAGTGGAAGGAGTAAGGGAAGTGTCGGTAGGTGGAAGGGGACAGGAAGAAGAGGAAGGGAGAGTGGTAGGGAGGAGGAGGATAAGGGGGGCGGGAGAATGGAGAGAAGAAGGCAAAAGCAAGTGACTATATATGCAGGAGATAGGTACGGAAAGTGAATAGAGAGCAGTAGCAAGTAGAAGCTGGCTAAGTAGGCTACAGTGACGTTTAGAGAGGAGATGGTCGTAGGCAATGGGAGAGAGTCTCAGGAGGACCAGACAATGAGAGGAGATGTGAGAGACTACTGAATAGTTCTATAGTACATCAAGGAGAGTATCACAGGAGGAGGGTAAGGGGCAGGGGCCACCCAACCGAATAGGGGATTATAGAATAGGGACATAAGCGGAAGCAATTGATGCCTGGCTTAGCGTCGTATCTAGGAGTCTTAAGATATAAAGGTTATGGTTAAGTTTGTGGAATAGGAGCGGGGCGGGAGCTGAGGGATCTCAGCCTGCTCTGCGGTCCGCATGGGCCAGGGGCTGGGAGGGGGTAGTCCCAGCGAAGTCCTTTGGGAGGGAGGGGGAAGAGGTGAGGTAACATCGGAGGGCGAACCGTGGCAGGTGCCCAGTCCCAAAGGCATTGGACTCTGAGCCAAGTTGGCAGGGCCACAGCTCGGAGGACATTAATTGTATGTGGTTATATATGTGTCATCCCCCATGTTTTCCTGTTGTTTCCCCCCAGCCCACAGGACCCACCAACCAAGGATCATCACGAGCGCAACAGTTCGGAGACTGCCGTACATCGGTCAAGGTTATCGGCGAAGCACACAACACCACCGCCCCCTATTGCAGGTTCATTCCAACCCCAAGATGAGTAACGACCTGATCCTTATTTCACATAATGTCAACGGATTTAACAACCCAATAAAGCGCAGAATTGCCTTCCGGGACTATACCCGTAGAAAAGCAGATATAGTGTTTGTCCAGGAAACACACTTCTCCAAATCTAATCACCCCAACTACCTGGACAAGCACTATCGGACAGTTTTTATGTCCTCTGCGACAATTAAGAAAAGGGGAGTGGCTATATTAGTTCACCGCAGAGTGCCCTTCCAAGTTGTTAAATCATATACAGACTCGGACGGACGCTATGTCATAGTCACAGGCACAATTAACAACCAGGAGGTCACCTTAAGCTCAATATATGCCCCCTGTGAACAGACACCTCAATTCTTACGTCATTTTTTGATAAACTACACAAGGTGGCAATAGGTTGTATATTCCTAGCAGGGGACATGAACCGCACCCTAGACCCAGACTTGGACAGATGCACGGGGACTAACTTACCACAGAAACATGACGTACTAACCATACTTCAAGGGCTCCATGACTGTCAATTAATTGACATTTGGAGGGAAAAACACCCCACGGAGAGAGCATACACTTTCTACTCACATCCCCACAACAGATACAGTAGGATAGATTACTTCCTGGTCTCTAACAAAGCGGTTTCCATGGTCTCCCATTCTGGGATCCATGATATTTCATGGTCGGACCACGCACCAATTGAGCTGCGGTGTGCTTTGCGGCTGCTGGACAGACCAGGGGCGAACTGGAAATTAAATGAGCTGCTGTTAAAAAACCCAATATCGGAGCGGGCGATAGGAGATAAAATCAAGGAATATTTTGAAATCAATACAGGGAGCGTATCTTCCCACTCTACACTCTGGGAGGCCCATAAGGCGACCATGAGGGGACTTCTAATGAATTTAGCAGCACAAACCAAAAGAGCTAAGGAGTCCCAGATAAAAGATTTGCGGGAGAGACTAGCACACCTCTCCGCACTTCATAGTCTCAATAAACAGAGCACTACCCTGAAGGAACTCTCTGACACCAAAACTAAACTCAATTTGTTGCTAAACTCCAGAGCCGAGAGGGAGTTGGCCTGGTCCAAACGTAAGTTTTACGACAAAGCCAACAAGCCAGATACCTTACTTGCCAATAAATTGCGTAACAAACTCCCTAATTATAGTATCTCCTCAATCCGCACTAAGGGGGGGGACCTTACCTCCGACCATAGAAGAATTGTTGAGGAATTAAAAAAATTCTATGAAGTTCTCTATGACGGAGATAAGGTCAGCCACACACAGAAAATAGGAGAAAAAACCCAGAAGTTCCTAAAAGAGGCACGTCTTCCCAAATTGAGCAGGGCAGAAAAGGAGGCATTACAGGGCGACTTTACGTTCGAAGAATTATCAGAGGTTATAAAGGCCCTTAAACCAGCCAAAGCTCCGGGACCAGATGGTTTTTCAAATTTATATTACAAAAAATTCCTTAAAATACTAGCGCCACAGCTTTTAAAATTATTTAACGAGATTTTAGCGGGGGGCTCCTTTCCATCCCAGATGCTCCAGGCCTCAATCTCCCTGATCCACAAGCCAGGCAAGGACCCGGTGGACTGTAAGAGCTACCGGCCCATATCCCTGATCAATTCCGATGTGAAAATATATTTCTAAACTGTTAGCTAACAGGGTGGGCACTGTCCTACCTGGGCTAATCCACCCGGATCAGGTGGGATTTATTTGAGAAAGGCAGGCGGCAGACAACACAAGACGGATCATAGATTTGATTGATCTGGCCAATAAAAAGAACATCCCGTCTATGCTGTTGAGTCTGGATGCTGAGAAGGCCTTCGATAGGATCGATTGGTCCTATCTGAGGGCAGTACTAGGAGCGTTTGGGTTCGAGGGACACCTCCTAGAAGCCATCTTAGCCCTGTATAAAGGCCCCACAGCTAGGGTGCGCCATCAGGGCTTCCCATTGGAGCAATTTAACATCTGTAGCGGGACACGACAGGGGTGCCCCCTGTCCCCTCTGCTGTTTGCATTATGTATAGAACCCCTGGCGGCTCATATTCGCCGAAGCCCAGATATAACAGGGATAGACGTAGGGGACCAATCCCATAAGGTGGCATTATACGCTGATGACGTCATCCTGACCCTGTCGAGGCCGCTTACTTCCCTGCCCAATGTCTTTGAGATTCTGGGAGCGTTCAGCCTCATCTCCGGGTTCAAAATTAACCAGACGAAGTCTGAAGCCCTAAATATTAGTCTCCCACGTCCAATGGAGAAACTAATCGAACTAAATTTCAATTTTAAATGGCAGGCCGCCTCAATCAAATACTTAGGTATCCAAATTACCAAGACATATGACTCATTATACAAAGCAGACCATGGTGAACTCTCTGGCGGTGTGAAGGAGTTCCAAATTTAAACATAAGTTAACAACGAAACACTCCTTAATGACCCCGCTATTCGATAACCCAGATTTCGCCCCGGGGATGGCCGGAGAGCGGCACTTCAAAATTTGGATACAGTCGGGATATAAGCGGTTAATAAATCTGGAGGGGCCTAAATATATTAAAACACTTGAACACATCAAATCAGAAAAGGGCCTCCCAAACATTGAATTATTCCGCTACCTCCAGATAAGAGCATTCTATAATGAATTTCCAATTAGACCAGCTAGGACCAATTTTGAGCAGCTGTGTTCTAGAGCCACGGACACACGGGGACTTACCTCTAGATTATACCGGGAAGTGATCTGTCCAAGTGGACCTGACACCGACAAACTGAACTACATGACTAAATGGGAGACAGACCTAGGGGAGACTCTAGAGGACAAAGACTGGGAGTGGATCTTACAGGCGGCGGCCAAAAGCTCCATTTGCTCAACGTTAAAAGAGAACGCATATAAAGTCATGATGCGCTGGTATCACACCCCACTACGTCTATCCAAATTCGTCGGTGGTTATTCCCCGCTCTGCCCAAAACAGTGCGGGGAAACAGCAGACTTAGTCCACATGCTGTGGTCCTGCCCGAAGGTACTCCCGATTTGGGAGAGCATTAGAGCATGGGCACAAAGTATCCTCGACTTAGAGGTCCCCCTGGACCCGTGGCTGTTCTTACTGGGCAGGCGGGCCCAGGGGCTGTCGAAAGCGGCACACAAATTGGTGGCACATATGGCCACAGCCACTAGGTGCGAGATCGCAGCATTGTGGATACAGCAAGATCTACCAGTCATCCCCAAAATCCGAAACAGATTGTGGCAAGTTTGCCAGATGGAAAAGTTGACTACCTGGGTCAACGACTCTGGACGAAATTTCTTAAAAGTATGGGAGCCTTGGCTTACCCAATCCGACATCCCCGGGGTAGATGCCAGCACAATTCTGCAATAATAAACACAAGTGCGTTCTCTGGTGACGGAGCGGAACATACGATGACATAGGCACGTGACAGGTAGGATCCCCCCCGACTATGAAATCTAGAACCAAGAGGAGGAGTCGTCAGGTTCTTCAAAGAAGTGCGCAGTACAGGCCGAAAGTAGATCTTCCGACACTGGAGAACATGGTGACAGGCCATTCCCTCCCCCTCCCCCCCTTTCTTTCCTTCCTTGTTGTTTTCTCCCTCTGTTGTCTAGTCTTTGGTCCGGTGAGTCATGTTGGTCTAGTCTTGTGAGTGGATGTTGTGAGTCCCTTGTTGATTTTGAGTGATTTTACCCTTGATGGTGAGAGTGAAAAGGGTAAACCTCGGGTGGTTTCGAATTATTTTACTATGGGATGTGGCATAATGTACCTGTTGTGAAACCCAATAAAAATCTTGAAGTTAAAAAAAAATGTCTAGCTACTGGGTGATCCATAAATGTTTCATCCACTTTAGTCAATGCCTCCCTGATTATTTCTTTATGTTCTCTAATATGTATTTTAACAGGGCAAATATTTTTTCCAATATAGGCCTAGCCACAAGGATACCATATCAGATGTATGTATATCTTTATTTATATAGCGCCATTAATGTACATAGAGCCTCACAGCAGTAATACATATGGCATAATAATATAAATACCAAATAATACAAATAACACATAATGGGAATAAGCGCATCAGACATAAAAGTTACATTAGGAAAAAGAGTCTCTACCCCAAAGAGCTTACAATCGAATTGGTAAGTAGGAAGAACTTAAAGAGACAGTAGGAAGGTGTTCTGGTAAGTGAATCTGCAAGGGGCCTGAACATTTTTTCACATGAGTACAAAGAATAGACCTGAAAGTACCAGAATGGATATGAACATTTTTTTAAATGGCTAGTTGAAGACCCAGCTGCCAAAGCAACCTGGACCCAGAACGTAGGACCCTGTAAGCCTGCTATCAGGGCCCAGCAATGTGGAGACTGATAACGATCCAGAGGATTTCTTTTGTTGGGTGTGTAATGAGTCTGGTCACATGGAGCAATTGTGTTCCTACCTACGTTCTGGTGCATGAAGAGTGGGTACAGTAGCAATGGAAGCAGTTACAGCAACAATTGGAACCATTTCCCCAGCCACTGCAATAGCAAGCAACATATTTTGAGTTCAAGAATGCTGTGTAGGAGCAAAGTGGCTTATTCCCATTGTGGAAAGGAGATTGATTCCACAATAATAAAGAAGAGAAAGGAGAAAAAGAAAAGAGCTTCTCAACTTAAAGTGGAAGTTGCACATTTAAAAAGAATCCTGCAATATCAGGAAAACGTGTCTGAGAGGAGCCAAGATGTTCTGCAGCCTATAATGACTGGTGGATTCATCCCGGGAATGGGCTAAATCTCCAGAGGCTTCTCAGTAGCCGGCACTGGGCGGGAGCAAAAGCAGGGGTTCTGAGGTAACAAAGTGCCCAGTGCTGAAGCCCTGTACCCAGATTCTGTCTGATTCTAACAGTAAGAATCCCTCAACGGATTGGCAGCACAAACAGTCGGTGGAAAACCTATCCATATTAGCGGTCGTCCAGGAACAGAGAGGGGAGGCAGCAAAGGAAAAGGATGAGCTAAAGAGTGACAAATCTTTGGTCCGGGCTAAAGAGGCATAAACTCATGCCCTGCAAACTGGCAGGTGTGACTGAGATCAGCTAAGGCTGAGCTACAGAGGTTTTCATTCGCAGCGTTCGCTTAGTGTTTATCTTTGGAGAAGACAAAGCATCACTTACAGAACCAGTTGGTGACCATGTTGACTAATCTGGCGATGTCAAATGCTGCAAGGAACCAGAGCCGTATTGACCAAGTCATTGCTAACTGGAAGCAGAGCTATGAGGAGACATAGACCTGGCAAGAAGTATTTCAGGAAGGAAGTCCACAGTCTCAACACAGAGATATGTAGGTTCTAGAATGCATATAAAGATGTCCTGGATATTCAGCTGACTGGTCAGTGACGGAAATAGGAGGCACCATGAAATAGAAAAGTTGAAGAAACAAGTGGAACATGAAAAGGCAGAGCTACTAGCACTGGAAAATGTTTTGGAACATGACAAGAGCAAATTCCTATGTCTTCAGTTATAATTTACTCAGATTAGAGCGGACTCTGAAAGAAAGAGAAGCATGCTGACACTTCAAAAATACTATAGCGCGTATAAACAAGGAAGAATGTAGAGAGAAAATTATTGCCATAAACGCTCCGCAAATGTCATCATTTTGCCTACAGAAGGATGAAGGCTTGTCAGCTTTAACGCCGGAATAAAGCAGCCCCTGCATTCTTCACTCTGTTTGGAGAATGCAACAACAAAGGAAGAAATATAGGAGCTTATTCACTAAACTTTGATAAGTGACCTACTGTATAGCATTATAATTGCCCTCATAGTGCGATATTGCTTGTGTTGTTATTCACAAAGCTCCGATAATAGTGCAATATCGCACTAAAACTGGTTTTTATAGTACTATAACAGTTTGGCTAAAACAAGCCATGCGTTAAGCCAAAAAATGTCCAAAATCGCATTTTTGGGGGCAGAAACTGCTATTTACTAAACTCTGATATGCCTATATGACTATATAGTCAGTGGTCGACAAATCACCCAAAAATCCACTCGCCTAACAAAAAAATCTACTCGCCACCTAGTCCCGCCCCCTGCCCCACCCCTAGTCCCGCCCCCTGCCCCACCCCTAGTCCCGCCCACTAGTCCCGCCCCCAGGCCTGCTTTAAAAATTTTTTTGAATAACATTCGTTTTTGACATAGTTTATTTATTGTATTACATTATACTCCAATTAGTCCTTGTTACGTGTGTGTGTGTGTGTGTGTGTGTGTGTGTGTGTGTGTGTGTGTGTGTGTGTGTGTGTGTGTGTGTGTGTGTGTGTGTGTGTGTGTGTGTGTGTGTGTGTGTGTGTGTGTGTGTGTGTGTGTGTGTGTGTGGGATTTAGAAAAAAAGCCAGATTATGAATGATTAGTTTCCTGCACCCTTTAACCAGTGTCTGGATGCCACCGCTTCACAATAACTAAAGCAGCAATCCCACCTGAGATCTTACCTGATCCGCAGTCTCTCAATGTCCAGGTACCCGCATTCCCGCAATGTTATAAATTGGAGGGGAGGTGTTCCCTACCTGTCTTCTAGGTTAGGGGGATTCCGATGTCTCCCATGTGAAGCTTGAGTCAGATCTGGAAGAAAGCAGTATAGGTTATTTCGGTGTAGGTATAGAACAGTTAAGATATATAGGGTAAATAAGATATCCAGAGAGTGAGATAGAGAGAGTGTGAGAGAGAGCGAGAGACAGAGAGATCGTGAGAGAGAGCGAGAGACAGAGAGATCATGAGAGAGAGGGAGAGACAGAGAGGGTGAGAGAGAGTGAGAGACAGGGAGAGACAGATAGAGCATGAGAGACAGACAGAGCGTGAGAGAGAGGGAGACAGACAGAGCATGAGAGAGAGGGAGACAGACAGAGCATGAGGAGAGGGAGACTGGGTGGGGGGGGGGGGTGGGGTGAGTGACTGGCTGGGGGGGTGGGTGACTTGGTGGGGGGGTTAGTGACTGGGTGGGGGGGTGGGTGGTGGGGTGAGTGACTTTGGTGACTTTTGACTTGACTGGGTGGATGACTTGACTGGGTGGACGGGTGGGTGACTTGACTGGGTGGGTGACTTGACTGGGGGGTGGGGGACTTGACTATGGGTGACTTGACTGGGTGGGTGGCTGGATGACTTGACTGGGTGGGTGACTTGACTTTACTTCTCTCCCATACACACACTCACTTTCTTTCCCATACACACACTCACTTTCTCACACACACACACACACACACACACACACACACACACACACACACACACACACACACACACACACACACACACACACACACACACACACACACACACACACACACACTCACACACACTCACACACACTCACACACACTCTCTCTCATATACACACGCATGAGGGGCGTAAAGTGCAGGGGAACTGCAGCAGCGGAGTGGAGGGGAAAGGGTGCTGCTTCAGTAAGGCTCTGTGCAGCCGTGGGGGCGGGGGGTGTGTGATCGGTGCCTGGGCATCCTGGGGGTGATGGTATGTGGGCAGCCAGGGAGGGCAGTCTCAGAAGGCTGAGGGGGGCTATGGCTCCTTGGTGGAGTGATGAGGAAGGGGATCCCTGCAGCCGAGGTCTCTCTCACCTTCCTGGCAGTGGCTGGAGCCGGCTGGCTTCTCTCTCTCCCTGCAGCTGAGGGGGGGGGGGGGGGGAAGCTTCCTCTCTGTGCTGTAGGCTGGCTTTTCTCGGCCTGCACAGCTGAGGAGCAGGCACAGGGAGCTTCCTATCAATTCTGCAGCTTCACCTCTGTCGCTGTGACTGCTGGTGCAGGAAGGAGCCGGGGGGAGCTTCCTCTCCATGCTGCAGCTTCTCCTCTCATTGGGAACCACTGAGCTAGAGAGATTTTTTTTTTGTGCAGGGGATTTTTTTTTTTTGCAGAGCAGGGGAAATCTATTGGCCACGAGCCAATTTCAACTCGCCAGGTGCGAGTGGAGGAACGGGTTTGTCGAACACTGCATATAGTATTATAAAAAAATTGCAATCTTGTCTCGCCAGCTAAAACCTGGCGCTATAGGAATTGCAAGATGCATAAAATGAGTTTTTCTTTTTGTTTTACTGCATAGGATTGATACCGGAGGTCGGCCGGGACCCCAGAGATCCACGTGACCGGGACATTTAAACAATGCAGAGAGATATTGGCACCATATACGGGGCCTGTAAGGTGGGAAGCAGGGGGTCCCCGAGGCTGAACTGAATGTGGTTCATCTCCGAAGACACCCTGCTTCAATACTGTGTTATTAAAATAAAATAAAAGCAGCTTCATTACCTTAGCAGCTTGCCGCTAAGGCAATGAAGGGGTGGTTGCCCAAAGGTGGATGGTTAGGCCTACTGGGAAGGTTGCGGGAGGGGTTAACCCCTTCATTACCTTAGCAGAAGTAACCACTATGGTAATTAAGGGGTTAAACCCTCCCACTACCCACCCGAGAGGCCTAACCACCCACCCTGGGGCAACTACCTCTTCAGCTATCCCCTCTACCCCCAATAAACATTAAAATACAACAACGAATACTAGCCAATACACCCATTTATTGCCAGTGTGGTTACCTATGCCCTCAATGGGAGCAAATATAAGCCCAATGGCAATGGGTGCCCTATTACCCACCCCATCTACCCCAACAACCCCCCATAACACATACAGTAAAATAATGGGCCAAAATTGCTATACAGATCTGGATAATAACACATTTGCCCATTAAAATTTAAACATTACCAGCCAGCATATAGTAAATAAAAGTTGTACTTACCCCTTACAGGATGAAGGCTGTCTTCATCCTCCTTGCCCTCTTCATCCTCCTCGTTCTCCTTGTCCTCCTCGACTTCAGTGGGCACCGACAGCACCTGTAACCCCTTAATCACCTTAGTGGTGATTACCCGCTATGGTAATTAAGGGTTTAATCACCACTCCCGTTACCTACCCGGGAGGCAACTACCCCCACCTCCAGCCCCTCTACCCATTGATTGTCAGAGTGGTAAACCATGCCCACAATATGGGATTGCCACAATGGCAATGAATGTGCAAGCTACAAATGAAAAACAAGCACTAAATAAAATACATTACATTTAAATAAAAAAAAACATTTGCCAATAAACCCATTGATTGTCACAGTGGTAAACCATGCCCACAATATCGCATGGATTGCCACAATGGCATTGAATGGGCAACCTACAAATTAAAACAAACCCCAAAATAAAATAAATTACAGTATTAATTTAAATAAAAACAAACATTTGCCAAAAAATGCATTTTTATAGTGGTAAACCATGCTCACTATATTTCAGCCGTGGGGACCCCCGGTTTCCCGAGTTACAGGCCCCAATATGGATTGCCATATCTCTCTCTGCATTGTTTAAATGTCCTGGTCATGCGACAAGTGATTGAGAGAGGGTGTAGTAGAGGGGGGGAAGGAAGGGGGTGTAAGAGATGGAGAGGGGTTGGTAAGAGAGTGAGGGGAGAGTGGAGAGAGCAGTAGGAAGAGTGAGTGGGGGAGTGAGAGACCGTGGAGGGGGATAAATACATGGGGGAGGGTGAGGATTAGAGGGGGCATGTGAAAAGGGGGAGGGAATTAGATGTGTGTGAGAGAGCGAGGAAGTGTTTGAGAGGGGAGTAGTGAAAGAGAGAGCAAGGCTGGTGACCTGGGGGGGCCAGTGGAAACTCTAGTCATGGGCCCTGTGAAAGCTGTCAACTGCCTTGCATGAGTGCACATTTTTAAATAAGTCCTCCAAAATGTAAAAATCATGAATAGTGAGAAGAACCATTGCATCCCAATTTTGTAAAAACAACAAGGAAAAAAAGACTATTAACTTTCATCTCTGAGTAAAATGTCTACATTTAATCTACCACAATGTACAGTAGAGTCAGAAAATGTATGTTTTTACTTTGCTGACTTTTTTCTCCCATTCATGGGTTAGTGAATAGAATAATTGAGTTCATTTATGCTTTACGGTTATCGTTTATGAATTGCTTGTGATGTAATGACAATGCTTAGGAGGTGTAAGTTGTGCTATTCAATAATAACAGATGACAGTGAACTCAAACTGAACATTGCCTAACATAGCTTTAGATCTATGCATTGAGTTTTTTCCTCATTGACCTCAACATATTCTCATTGTACCTAATAATGTTTGAAAGAACAGTTTCTTCTCTATAGAATACATCATACAGTATGTCACAGTGTACTGAACATAATGTACACTACATAATATATATGGGGCCTTAATAACAAAAAAAGTATTTGCTGAAGGGGAAGACAAATTGCAAGCACTGCTCTTTATTCTTATTTTTAAATGTAAGTAATTCACTTGGATTCTTTAAGTGGAATGCTATGTAGAGTTTTATTAATTAGAAGTAGACATATTTTGTACTTTGAATAATCAGCATGTTTTCCTTGAATCTATGGCATTTTAGGGTGTAATGTAACGTTTGCGTGTAAGTCATTATTTGACTTTGGTCCAGATAATTGTCACGCTCTCCCATAATGATTTATTCAAGACCACATACAGGTAGGTTTGGTCAAAGTCTTGTTTTCATTATATTAATTGACTATGGGAACATGATCTACTGTATCAGATTGGATAGTGTAGCATTAAACTAAATTTCAATAGCTGTTGCAAATTAAGTCAATGGCTGACATGATTGCTCAAGACAATTAGTCATCAGTCATGGAGCTTAAGTTTCATCTTTACCTCAATGCAAAGTTTGTAACAGAGTTTAAGGGTCATGTCATGTAACGCCAAGCATGCAACATTTTACATCATTGTTGATTTGCTGACCTCAGCAGTAACTTATAAATATACTTGTTTTATCATTTCTAGGAAGTACCAGAATTTTGTGCTAAAATAATGTGTCATATCTAATATTGCTGTGAGCTCAAAAAGTACAATGTCGGTCCACAGGAATATAAATATTTTAAAAGCTTAAAAAAAAAAAAAAGTGCATTTGTGCTGTATATTGTATGATTTTATACCATATGATAATTCAAATGATAAACATAACCATGCAGTACAATTTAGTTTTTTTTAGTTGAACACACATTGATCTAAACTACTACTACTTCTACTTATGATGATAATAATAATAATTAATAATAATAATAATAATAATAATAATAATAATAACAATAATATAAAAAAACAATAATCACCATTATCATTATAGTCTTATTTTGTTTTGCTTTTAAATATAGATCTCTATACACAGAAATACAAGCATAAGGAGCTCTAGAACTTTATTGGAATCTCATTTGCTAAAGAAAGTTTAAATGAAAATGTAAAATTATAACCCAAAACTCCCAGATGGTTTTTGTTGCTGCATCATATTTATATCATTTTTACATTTGATTTGTATTTTTCCACCTCATTGTGAGCCCTCAGAAATACAGTTGACATCACTTGCAATTATAATGTTGTGCACATGTAACCTTTTCTGATGGAGCGCTCAGTGTTTTAATTACATTCTTCATGTACATTACAACATGCTAGATGCTATTTGCCCTTTAGCATGTGAGTGATTAAGTATTCTTTCTTTCAGCATCTGTGTCAAATGCAAGAAACATTTTTTTTTATCACGTTTCATACACAGGATGGAAGTTTCCCAGGCACAGAGCCAACAGATTGAGGACTGAACTGAATCACTAAGACCTGAGTAAACGGGTACAAAGAAATGCAGAAGTTATATTATATATGCTGGTCAAATCTGTTTGTAAAATAACTTGTTACATATTGTTAGATAAAATAAATGATACTGGAGCTATTGTATTCGCACAAATAGCTTAACCTTTCCTCTAACAGAAGGGCCAGCAATGTATTGATTTGCAATGGAGTGCTGACTGCTAGGAGTGCTAAGACTGAAGTGATACATAAACAGTGTTGTTATGCAAGTCTACAAGTTGCAAAAGTTGGATATTCATAGTGCAATAGAATAGTACCAGATTAAAACAAACAAATCATAATGATATATCTATTGCATAGTTACATAGTAGATGAGGTTGAAAAAAGATATATGTCCGTCAAGTTCAATCTATGCTACATATAGACAACACATACTTATCTAATATATGCATTTACAGTATATTGATCCAGAGGAAGGTGAACACAAAACCCCAGTGAGACATCATCCAATGCGGTCTCATATAGAAAATTATATTCCTTCCTGACTCAAAATAATGGCAATCAGATTACTCCATAGATTAACATCCTGCCCGTGTTAATTTATTTGGTATATCCCTGTTTACCTTTCCTTTCTAAAAAGAGGTCCAAGTTTTTTTTAAAGATATCTATTGTATCTGCCATCACAGCCTCCATGGGTAATGGATTCCACATTTTAACTGCATTTACTGTAAAGATACCTTTCCTTTGTTGCTGGTGAAAACGATTTCCTCCAACCTTAACGAATGACCCCAAATCGCTTGTACTGCCCTTGGGATGAATAGCCATTTTAAAAGCTCCTTGTTTTGTCCCCAAATATATTTGTATATGGTTATATCCCCTCTTAAATACCTATTTTCTAATGTAAACCAATCTAATTTAGCACTCTTGTCAGATTTGTTATCCTCTTTATTAATTGGGTGGCTGCTCTTTGCAATTTGTTTAGTTCCATAATGTATTTTTTTATGGAGTGGTACCAAAACTGTACTCCCTATTCAAGGTGTGGTCTTACTAATGCTTATACAGTGGCATAAATATGCTTACTTTCCTTCCATCTATACCCCATTCAATGCAAGATAAGATCTGTTTTGCCTTTGCAGCTACTGCATGACATTGGGCACTATTGCTATGCCATCTGACTACAATAGTCCTAAATCCTTCTCTATCAAGGATTCCCCTAATTTTCCCCATTTAATTTAAGTCACCTGTTTATTCTTTTTACCCAAATGCATAACCTTACATTTATCTCAAAATAAACAATACAAACCGGCGCCAAAATAGTCCAAAGGGAATAATTATAGTCCAATGGTGTTAAAGTCTCTAGAGGTGGATATCAGCTTGTATCACTTTCCAGCTCCTCCACAAGATGTTACTCCATGCATATATTTCAGAAAGAAAAGAGACAAAAAGAACACATCATAGTGCAACAATGCAAATATAGAACATGCAGGAAAAACAGGACAGGACAAACACTAAACAGAACAAGCAAGGCAGACTAATAGTAAGAGTTAATTTAATATACACAATAAAAAACTATAGCAGATGTGGGATCCGGTAGGATAAAACCGGAGTCCTACTTACAGAACTACCACAGATCATAAGCAGAGATATAGATGAATGGTGACCGGCTGTAGCTCCGTGTGAACACGTGACATCCAAAGGTTTCTTCCAAATGGTGTCCTTCACTCCGCGACCGGAAGTGCGTCACTCAGAATGAATCTGGAGCTCTCCAGGGACTGTCAGTCAATCCGCAGCTGGAAGCACATCACCAGGGGCGGGTGGAAATACCTACATCCCATCTCTTAAACGATTACTGCGATCACGCTCTGAAAGTCCTCTGCCTTAGTTGAAAGTAACGCAAAACAAACTGCCCAACGCGTTTCTTGCGCATGCGCACTTCTTCAGGGGATATAGATCACTAGGCATGAGATACCTATATACTGCCAGGACTAATACTATTGGATGGCAAAAAACCTACCCATAACCTAATCAACCTGTGTGATTGGTCTAAATTGTTGTCAGTTACGCCTAGTATACACACAGCCATACTAACAAATATACAATTAACAAACAATCACATTACAAAACATAAAATCCTTAAAAATACTAACAAAAATGAAGGTATATAATAAAAATACTACAAATAACATACATCATATTACAACCATTTAAAAATGTACGTATTAATCATAAAAAAAACACGCAAACCTAAATCCATAAAGGAAAAGTGACATTCTTTTAGTCCATAAAAATATATATTAAAAGATAAATTACTATTCATTTATGAATACATAAATAAATATTAAAATTAAAAATATATATATTAAAAATATAAATATATTATTTTAAAAAGACTCCCAGTTCAAAATCAATGTTCAAGCCATTAGGAGAGAGGGTCTTCAGCTCATAGATCCAATAAGCTTCACACCTACTGATCTGATTGAGCTGATTCCCCCCTCTCCAACTGGCCGGCACTGTCTCAATGGCCTGGCATTTCAATCCAACCGGATTCTGGTTGTGATGAACTAAAAAATGATGAGAAACACTATGTGTCGTAAGACCTCTCTTAATGTTGTAAATGTGCTCATTTACCCTTCTCTGATAGCACCTCCCTGTACGGCCCACATACAGGAGGCCGCAGGGGCACTGAAGTAAGTAAATCACATAAGAAGTGTGACAATTAATAAAAGATTTTATAGTATAGATCTTTGAGGTCACATTGGATCTAAACGTTTTAGTGTTACAGCTAAATGAGCAAGCAGTGCATTTAGTACATTTAAAAAAGCCCTTGCTGGTAATTGTTGACACAGATTTGGAATGATCCAGAGGACAGCTGGGTGCCAAACGTGATTTTATATTGGCCGCTTTCGTAAAAATAATATTAGGTTTGGCCGGAAGACATTGTGCTAACGTGTTGTCACACAGAAGAATTGGCCAGTGTTTATTTAAAATCTGGCGAATTTTTGGGGCCATTTCATTATATTGCGTAACAAAGGCCAAGTTACCATTAGGTTCCTTATCCCTTGCTAAGTTCTTATTTTTATATTCTAAAAGGGTATACCTATCTATTTTGTCTACCTGCTGAGATGCCTCTGTAAGCAGTTTTTCAGAATATTTTCTAACCCTAAATTTCTCTTTTAGCTCACTAGCCTGAACAGCAAACTCCTCCTGGTTTGAGCAGTTGCGCTTCAGGCGAATGAGCTGTCCCTTTGGGATATTGCGTATCCAGCCAGGATTATGCTGGCTGTCCGCCCTGAGGTAATTGTTTGCCTGTACAGATTTAAAATAAGTTTTCGTCTGAATCTTATTGTTATTCACAGATATACTGAGGTCCAAGAACTCTATGCGTTGTTTATTGTGATTAAAAGTAAAAGAAAGATCCCTATCATTATTATTTAAGTAAACAAAAAACAAATCTAACTGTTCCTGGTTCACCAGACCAAACAAAAATCACATAATCTATGAAACGGCGCCAGAGCACCAGGTGAGCCCCAAGAGGACAGTTGTTCCAAACGTAATCTTCTTCCCAACTGTCCATAAATAAGTTCGCATAACTTGGGGCAAACCTGGTTCCCATCGCCGTTCCACATATCTGTAAAAAAAATTGTGAATTAAATTGAAAATAATTGTGAGTTAAAATAAACCAGATACTATCTAACAAAAATGATTTATGTGCTGTAGAAATAGTGGAATCTGATTCCATCCTGCGCGACACAGCTTGACAGCCCTTACTATGGTTGATAGTTGTATACAGAGATGTAACATCTGCAGTTACCCATATGTATTCAGGCTGCCATTCCAGGTCCATCAATATCTGAAGGACATGGGTTGTGTCACGCAAGTAGGATTTAACCTGATGAACCAAGGGCTGAAGATGATAGTCTATAAACTGTGACAAATTAGAAGTAAGTGAAGCTATACCCGAAATAATAGGTCTGCCAGGAGGATGTCTTAAATTTTTGTGTATTTTAGGGATAAAATAAAAAATAGGTGTCCGTGCAAATGGTGAATACAAAAACTCTGACTCATCCTGTGATATAGCTCCCTCCTCGAGGCCTTTACTCAACAGAGTTTTGAATTCTGTTTCATATTGGCCCAGAGGATTAGTAGCAACGGGGAGTTAAGTGGCGGTGTCCCCAAATAATCTCATTGATTCTTGTATATAGTATTGGGTATCCATCACCACTATACCTCCCCCTTTGTTAGCAGGTTTTATAACAATTAATTTATTGTCCTCCAGTTGACGTACACTGGCGACACACTTTATTCGAGCTCGGCTAGTCCCACGAATTCGGGTATACCCGGGTGTATTGAGGTTTGTGACTGTTTTCTGCCCGAGTGCATTGAGGTATTTTCCAGGCAGGGATTGAAGCATTTTATTCCCGCTGGCTGCAATACTGCACAGTATATATATATATACTGCATTACAATTCATGAATTTATGCCATCTGGTAGACACGCGAAGCATTGCAGCCTATTAAATCCTAATCATTATCATTTAACAGATCAGCCGCCCGTCAGCCAGGCATGAACCCAGGCTGGGAAGGCAAACACAACGGGGCTTGTCAGAGGTGAGGAGCGGCGCATTCCAGGTATCTGCCAGGTACATACTGGGTATTTGCTCGAATAAAGTGTGTCGGTGCAGTAATGCCGTCTTTTCTTGTAAGTCAAGATTATCTCTATGGATTTTATATGATCTACTATTATTTTCCAAATCCTTTGTCACTATATCAACAAATGCATTTACCAAATGGACTTGTGTGAATTTTGGATAAAAAGTAGATCTCGATTTAAATTTTTTTGGTTGAATTGAACTAATCTCTATGACACTTAACCTTTGATCCATTTGATTTGTAATCGGATCCTTCAAAAAATATTTCTTTAAAGCCAGTTTGCGTGCAAATTTATGTACATCAATATGGAGATTAAAGCTATTTGGCCCACAGATGGGTGCAACTGTGAGACCTTTACCTAACACCCTTCTTTCAACACTGGTGAGTTGATGCTGACTAATGTTAAAGATATTCTGATGTAAACTGCTATCTTTCAATTTATATCTATTAACACCTCCCCTTCTTCCTCTGGTGCATTTTTTATTTTTTTGTAATTTACAGGGGGCTGAGGGTCTTTGTGTTTTTTTATTATCTCTACCTGTATTATCTGTATTAAACCTCACCTGCCATTTACCTGCCCAAATTTCCAGTCAATCCAAGTCCTTCTGGAAAAAAAATTACAACCTGCTCTGATTCTATTACCCTACACAATTTAGTGTCATCAGCAAATATGGGGACTTTGCTCTCTATGCCAACCTCAAGGTCATTCATAAATAAGTTAAAAATCAGGGATCTCCACAACTTTAGCCCAACCTGAAAAGGTTCCATTTATGACAACACTCTGTTGTCCCCTTCAACCAATTTTTCAATCCATGTGCAAATATTTTTAGCAAGCCCAACTTGCTTTATTTTATACGTGAACCTCTTTTGTGGCACCATATCAAAAGCATTTGCAAAATCTAAATAGACCACATCAACTACATTAGACCCTGGTCTAAAATCCTACTTACCTCCTCACAGAAACTAATAAGGTTTGTTTGGCATGACCATCCTTCATAAATCCATGCTGACTATTACTAATAATTTTGTTTTCCATTAGGTATTCTTAAATATTATCCTGTACTAAACCTTCAAGTAGCTTCCCCACTATTAATGTTAGGCTTACAGTTCTGTAATTCCCCATTTGTGACTTAAGTCCCTTTTTAAATATAGGCATCACGTCCACTTTATGCCAATCTTGTGGTATTGAGCCTGTGAAAATGGAGTCTTTGAATATTAAATGTAAGGATTTGGCTATTACTGAACTTAGCACCTATCGGTTTTTTTTGGGAGGGGGGGGGGGTGTGCACCAATATTGCCATAATTTTCAGAGAGGATATATCGATATACAGTATAGGGTAAGACAATTGTAAAGAAAATGTGTGTTGAAGCATGGTTGTATTTTCTGTTTTCAACAATTGCTAGGCATATGTAGTACATATACCTCTCCCCACTCCCCCCCCCCCCCGGGAGATTATGGCTATGCGACTGCTCAGTGTGGTGCTTGTTACCTGCATGGTACATGAGAGATGAGTTTCCCGCGATGGTGTGGGGGTACTGGGCAGACTGGGTTCGTTTCCTCTCGGTGTCAGCACCTCCAGACATAGGGGGCTTCCGTATGACTGGAGTCCTGCTATGACAGTCCTTACTCTCATTTTCCTCCCTCCATACAGACTGCAGCAGAGCCAGAGATACAAATGAGATGTTCTTTATTGCAGCAGCCACGGCTGGTGTTATTTCAGCATATACTTCAATTGGATAGGGTGGATCCCTGGCTTCTGGATGGTACTGGCCTGCAGGTAATGATGAGGCCTGGCCGTATTAGATTAGTGCCTCAGCCCAAGAGGGCTGAGCACATGTCTCACTCCTGGACGGCAGGGGACACGCAAGCTCCTACCCCACGCAGACGCAGGCTGGAACCAATTCCAATCACTAACAAGAACTGAAGGTCTCACCCCTAAGGGGCTGAACTTCATTCTACACTTTAGGCACTTCCTTCCTGTAGCTCAAAGAGGGAGGGCCCAGCACAAACACCACCACTCCCGTCACTCAGGAAGTCAGCAGGAGGAGGGGGAAACCCCTTGGGACAGCCTGTCACTGCCTGTGTCTTACTAGATCTTACATGACAGGGTAGGCAGAGAGCTAGCTGGGCCAATTACCGCTACACATAACAGTTCTGACTATAACAAAACCTTAACCATGCATTGTTTATTTGTTATTGTTCTCTTTGCAACCAAACTTTAGTTTTTGCCACTAATTTGCAATGCTATCAAATCTATCTTAAATAAGGAATAAACTGCTGTCACTTGCTCAGAACTTCATGATATGTTGCTGAGTGAAACTGCACCAAAGCACTGCTACTAACTGTTCTGTAATGCATTGCAATTGTTTGGATACATTGACCACCATGCCCGTCCGCCTACAGTGTCCTTGACAAGGTGGCCCGAAGGATCCCATGATTTTGAGCCTAGCTGCCCAGAAGTCAAGCTCAAACTTCTGTGATCAGTCGGGCTGCTTAATCTGCAGGGTACAGACTGAATGGTGTGCAACCCTTCACTCCACAGGTTCACCAGCACCCCCAACCCCGCTTAATAACTTCGGGCCCAGGTCAAGACTCCAGTTCCATGCCCTGGGAAATTTGTTGACCACTCTTATGAGCTCTTTTAGAGGCAATTTGTTTCTGGCTGTGCAAGTCTGTGCAATATGCACATTTTGGGTTTTATACTGTATATTAAGACAAAAGTGTTGCAATTCTGGGGCAAAACAATCTGTACCAGACATATCAAATAAAATATCCTATTGATCTTAATGACATTTTTTTCTTTGATAAATATGGTGTAGATTTTCCATCAAACAATTGCACCACTTTTGCCCTATGCAAATTTGTTAAAATGATTCATAAAAGAAATGTCAAAATGATTCAAATGATTTATTTGATAAGTTATAAATCTCTTTCTCACCATGTCGAAATTCACATCCCCCAGGTAAAATGTCGGTCTCTATCACTCTGGCCATCAAATAGACACTAATCGGGTAAAATGTGTGTGCAAGTGAGATATTAAATTGCCTGCTTTGTCTAATTAGACCACTGTATACTGCGAAAATGCCGGATTTTTAGCCCAGTAATACAGATGGAGCATCTTTTATCTATCAGCAGCTGCAGCACATGTGCTTGTGAACTGCGGACCAAAAGTCGAGCGTTCCTGGCACAGTGCTGGGCAGGATGGAATGGCCCATAAGGATTAACACAGTGGGTGTCCCTGCTTCTGAATGGGACTCCCATTGTGTGAATCCTACTGGAGTGCATCAGTCTGTAAGAGTCGCGCAGTGAGTAGATAGTATCAATCCCTCTCTCTGCTTAGTTCTAATAGGCGATCACACAATATTTTAATAACATATTATTAAAGCAGGTATTCTCCGGAGCTCAACCGCATTCATTTCAGCCCCGGGGATCCCCTGCTTCCCGAGTTACAGGCCCTAGTGTGGGGTGCCAGTATCTCTGCAAAGTTTAAATGTCCCGGTCATGTGAAGTGGGAGAATTAAACAGGTATACTTTAGTTCCTCCATCAGTCACCCAAGTAGGTAATTATGGAGGCCCCTTAACAAATAACATTTTTACCAAGAAAACATGTATTTATATGTATATCCTTTTTTCGGGGTTTAGGAGTACCACGTTATAGCAGTCCTGTCACAGGTGCACACATCAAGCAGCAAGGAAGATAAGTTGTATGTAGCAAAGGAAGAATTATCCAGGCACTCCAGGGATCGATGTTTTGGACCACTCTGGGACCTTTGTCGAGTGGACCAAAATTTCGATCCTGAATCAACACCATTTTTTCTTTTCCATAGACCATTGGCGTTTTTGATTCTTCTTCCTTTACTTTGTACCTCCATTTATATTAAAATATTTTCATTTCATAACAATATATTTATTAGTATTATATTTGCATAGTTGTAAGTCTGTCACTACTCCCTAGCTGGAACCATTAGCTGAAGCTTCTAGGCTTCAACCAATGGGTGCAGTAGACAATGACCATAGAACTTTACTTAGTCTTCACACAGCTGGTATTCATTAAGTACAGTATCTGCTAGATTGGTTACCATCAGGGTACATTTCTCTCTCTTTATCAATGGAGAAATGGTAAATATTCTCACTTAAGTGTTACAGACTGATTACTTTTTAGTGATTGTGACATAATAAAACTCAAGTCTATCGCTTTGATAACAAAGACATAAGACTTTAAAAGCCATGTCATGGTATATCCAAGTGATTTCAATAAATATGTTTTTTGAAAATAATTACCACCAAAACAGATGATCTAGTTTGTTACATTATATTTCACGTGTGTGCAATTTATCTGTATGGTTGCTCCCTTTATTCATTCACAATGTAAAGAGACTGCTATATTTGCTGCATAATTGCCTGAAGGGCCAGCAATGCACTATGGTAGGTTCTTGTTGCAAAGAGGTTAAGTCAACTGTGAGTGGAATTAATAAAATAATTAGTATCTTCTGGAACTATGAATACTTCTTTGCATTGACAAATACAACCTACGGTGTAGGCATTTAAAAAAAATGCTATAGCATCAAAAAACATACAAAATCTATGATTGCATTTGCAGATACTCCCTATTACAGCATATGCACAGCAATTAACATTGAAATTCCTTGTATATTGCAGCAATTGAGCTTTAATAACATGATGCTAATGTACTATTATACAGTAACAAATTTGACATGGAAAACAGTTTCTACATTTTCACTACACATTTACTCATCTCTCATGCATATTTTAGTGAAGAGTTTAACAAATGTTCTCAACATTTCCTCTCACTGGGTCAACTCCCAAGAGTATTTTTAAAATGCTCTTGCGTGTTAGTGTGGCATTCATTGTTTCCTGGGATCATACGACCTTTTCTTTACTTGTCAGTGCTGATTGACTGTTTGTCTCTCACGTAATTTCAGGTACTGTATCAATGTTGGAATTTGTGCAAAAAAAGTGGTTATTTGGCGCTCTGTAGAGTGTGAAAACAGTGATAAATAATATTATTGAATATATATAATCACTAAAAGGTGTATACAGTGCACTAATATAACGTAAATAGTGATAGTGCAAATGTGTTAAATAATATAAAAAATATAGTGAATAAGGTGAAAAGGTCGCAGCTCAATCCTATGTAGAGAAGGTCCAATTTCTCTTCTAATGAGATTGTAGTATTTCTTTGTTTTTTATGGTGAAACCTGCGTTCCCCAAAGCTACAATCAATGTTGGAATGCAAGATTTGTTTTTTAATTTAAATAATTTATCACTCTACCTTTTGCATCCTGCCATGTTCAATTAAGTATAATTTAAAAATACATGTACAATAAATATCAAAATGTTCTTTTTTTCTGACTTTACTGGATATTGTATATGCTAGTAATGAAAAAAATATGTTTGTGCTGTTTCTGGAAAAACGATTGCTAATGAATTTCAATGCATTTTAGTCTCTTTGCTATTCCAAATGTGATCATAAGATGAGAGATCATATATGCTTTTATATTTGAACTTTGTACTGTATATACTAAGATGTTTTCTAAAGTTATGCATTGTGTATTGCTCTATGATTCATGCTTCCTCGCTTCTCAGCAATACTTACTGCTTATAAACACCTTTTCCTGTAACCGTGTTCAATAAACAGGGAAAGCAAAGTTAAGAATTAATTCTATCTAGTGCTGGAGAATTTCTAAGTTAGTTAAACAGTGGGGCAAAGATTTTTTTGGCCACATCTAATATTTATTTTGGAAAGTTATTTGTCTGTTTGCTATGCATTTAGACACCTAAGATATTGTAACCAAATTTTGCATTATGGTCCCTGAGATAAAGGAGAAAGTGTTTGTCTATGTTTGGATACAATTCACAACATTCACTGATGACGTCACTGATGATGTCATTGATTAAATGAGCAATGACTTCAGCAATGGCGACTGATACTGTATGACATCACCAATTACATGATCCCATCACACAACACTCAAGCTACTATTAATCTTGGTCACTCTTAAAAAATCCAATTTGAAACATTAGCAAAAATACAAGAGCAGCTATTTCTCCAAGGGTGCAAGATCATTGTTTGGGATGAGAGTAAAATACCCCACAAATAGAGATGGGCGGAAAAAAATTGCGACTTGGGATCCACAGCAGATCATCTGGTCCCTTTAGTCAGCAGATTTAAGTGGATCAATGTCAAAAAGGGTGATTCGCGTTTTGCTTAGTTTTTGATATTATTACCAGTACACTCTGTGGATTCCACAACCCTCGGATATATTTGTAGAATCCAGTCCGCAATTCAGCAATCCATTGGTGGATTCTTAAGAATTCACCAACTGATTGCGGAGTACGCGGATTGGATCCTACAAATCCGTCCACAGGTTGTGTCCAATGGTGGTTTTTGAGGAATCCACATGGATTGAAACCGCCCAAATCCGTTTGCAGATTTTACACCTCGATTTTGGGAGTAACATCAGCGAAACTCCTGGAGATGGATTTCGGTGGATTCCCCCATCTCTACCCAGAAACATGCATTAGAGGCTCTAGATCACACACTTCAGGACCTCAGAGGCAATTAAACTATTATGGGTGGAGTTGTTCGCATTAAGAAACTAACATTTTGTATCCATTTAGAAGATTCTAAGCTCTGCAGGGCTGGAATTTCCTTTCCTATGGTCTCACTTTGCCATGCTTATTGTATTATAATTTATTGTACTGTATTATCTTTGTAAAGCATTGAGTACACTGTGGGTACTATATCAATAAAGCTATAGAGTAAATACAAGTAAAAACAGACAACTTATATAGTACAGTCTTTATCAATCGAATGTTTAAATGTTAGATTATTCACGGCCTTGCATAACAGGGGTACTCAACTCCAATCCTCAAGCCTCCCCAACAGGTCAGGTTTTCAGGATATTCCAGCTT
Organism: Ascaphus truei; assembly: GCF_040206685.1. NCBI lineage: Eukaryota > Metazoa > Chordata > Amphibia > Anura > Ascaphidae > Ascaphus > Ascaphus truei. The sequence goes on along the minus strand of NC_134487.1, from coordinate 244,055,226 downwards.
CCGCACAGGTGGCTCAATCAGAAGCTCAGTCTTCTACTGAGCCACTGATTGAGCCACCTTTGCTGAATCTGGGATATCCTGAAAAGCTGACCTGTTGGGGGCTTGAGGACTGGAGTTGAGCACCCCTGTTGTATAATATACATAAGATTACAGTATTAATTACGTCAGTCACATACCTGTGGTTTGTAGTTCTCACAATAACCTATATGTGAGATGCTTTGATTCAAGGTCTCACAATCTTCAAGTGTACTACAGGCCATGACTCAGACATTACAGTCATAGAAAGTGATTCTGTCTCTATTTTATCTCCATAGTAATGTTAATAATTCCCTATTAAAACACATTAATAAACTGTTCAAACAATACTTATGATCCTAAATTTTTATAAGCATACAGGAAGATGAAAATGTGAAAAATTGATGTTTAGTCACACACAACCCTTCCCAATTTTGTTACATACTGTATACACAAATAGATCATTACTCTATCTGAGCATATTTTCTTTACTTTTCCCAAGGTCCATCGCTCAGTTGGAAAGCTTGATGACTGTGACATATGAGGAAGAGCTGCAAGAGGAGAACACAGTGATCTTACATATCACTGATGCTTTTCCAGAGGAATATGCAACTCCTACTCCTGCAGTTCTTGCTGCTCCTGCACCAGCTCTTGCACCTGCTCCTGCATCAGCACCTGCATCAGCAGTGCCTCCATCAGCTCATGTACAGTAGAGGAATGTTCTAGGGAGCAATATGGTCATTTGTAAATTATCAGCAGCAGATGTTAAGAATGCATTACTGTGCCTATTGTGCACTTACTACTAATTTGATAAAGATGTTAGCCCAGAATAGTTACCATCATAGAATTAGTACTCATCTAAAACGGCAACATGACCAATGGTCTGCCCCTACTTACCAGTGCCATAAATGACCTAACATGGGCTGTGCAGCAAGCCACAGAGGGCATGCATACAAATGTCATATTGTGAACACCACCAGCAGCATCCATCAAATCATTGGCATCATCTGGTGTATTGCTTCAAACTTTCACTCCTATTTCTGTTCCTGTACCCACTCGACCTAGTCCACAAGTGCCTCAACCTTCATTAAGGAATAACAGATCTCACCAAAGGGGGCATAGTGAGCCTGCGCCTTCCTCTTGGAAAAAATAGGAAAAGATAAATGATTGAGCCTGCAGAAATGTATTTATTTACCTATGTTGTATTATATTTGTTTTTTTGTCCCTAAAAATGACACTATAACATGTTAACATATGTTACGTTATTTAGATATCAGTAGTTGCACTGTATGAATGCTTCAGTCTGGACATCACTATTACTGTTTCTTACTACTCATTATCAATAATAAAAAGAATGCACACAATGCGCACCAGGGATTAGAAATAGTGAATATATACAGTATATATATTTATTAAAACCAAAATTCATGAATAAGGAGCATCAACTGTGGGGATCCAACCCCACCTCAGTATACAAACACACACTTAATAATGTAGAATGACCACATAAAAACATAAGTAGATCTATCTAAAAGACTAGATCTAAACACTACATTTACAGATAAATAAAAAGACCTAAATGCTCAAAAATCATGATGTAAAATAACAGGATGATGCTAGTAGCAAGGCTGAACAAAGGTCTGAGTCTGAAAGGGGGAGGCGGAAACTTACACTGAAGTGCCCAACGGGTCCCGCTGGGGAGCGTAAGGGGGTCCGGACCACTCCACCGCAGAGATGTTACCACCGCATGGTCTTCCTGCAAGCGCCGCCTCAGCCTCACAGCATACGCGCAGAGTGACCTGTCGCAACCTCTACGCGTTTCGCACTACGTGCTTCGTTTCGCACTACGTGCTTAAGACGTGCTTCGTCCTGAGGTTGCAAATATAGTAGCGTAGAGGTTGCAAATATAGTAGCAATGAACCTATTCCGTACTTGCCTTCCCCCCCCTCTAGATTTTCCTTTGCTCCAGCAACTCTGGATCCTACTCTACCATTTCCTCTTGGTTCTCTGGCATGTTATAACTAATAGCTATGTGGGGAAGAATGCAATAAGCTGTTATACAGTAATAGCAATTACTTTATCTGGGCAATACTGTAGCAAATCACCAGATTTATTTAAATATCTGAATGACTTATCAACACTCCAACTGTCCGCCCAATGATTGAATGTGTAGATTCATCAAATAGACATCTGATGGAAGAATAATGCAGGATACTGATGCAGCGGCCGTTATTCGAACACATCTCGGTGCCGATTTTGAGTTATCTGCTGTTCCCCACGCAGCATGAACGCGGCCAATCGCCCCAGGCACCCGCGCTTATCGCGGATGTTTTGTTTGAATTTCATGGATTCTGTTTCTTTGTTTGCAATAAAATGGATGAATTGTAATGTGTACAGTACTATGCAACTCTGCTACTGTGTCAATTTCATGTTTTTAATAGTCAGAACACTAAAATTTGTTTTTCTGCACTCGCCACGCTCGCATCTAAGTGCGGGAAGGCTGGAATTCATCCCACGGTTTCAAATCGGGATTCCGATGTACATGACGTGTGAAGTGTTCGAATAACGGCCGCTGCATCAGTATGTGCATGATCAGAGGAGCCAGGAAAACCGCCAACCACATTCCGAAATTTTAGATTGACTTCATACACCACCTAGACCTGAGGTGGGCAACCCTGTAGCGAATAGCCACAAGTGGCTCATTGGCCATCAAAGTGTGGCTAATTGGAGTTTCCAAAAAATGTGACCTATATCTGATAAAACTAGCTTCTATTACAACGGACAGTGCACCAGCAATGATTGGAAGAAAAATCGGGATTTGTTTCTCGTTTGAAGCAGCATTTGAGTGAGAATGGTGTGAAAAACATGTTGCCCTCCTTCCAATGCATTCTGCATCAGGAGAATTTGTGTGCTCAGATGCTCGGAACTGACACATTGAAAACTTTGATGGACATGGTTGTGAAAATCGTGAATTACATCCGAAGTGGAAATTCCCTCATCTATCGACAGTTTGTTGAGTCGTTGAACGAATGCAGTGATTGTGATTTTGAGGATCTTACTGACAATGCAAATGTGAGATGGTTGAGCAGAGGAAAAGTTCTGGAACGGTTTACCTATTTGCTTCCTCAAATGTAAAGATTTTCTTGTTGAGAAACGTCAAATAGAAAAATTCTGATTTTGAGAACCCTTCATGGCAGTGATTTACATTTTCTGTGCGATATCATGGCTCACTTAAATGAATTAAACACACATAGGCACAGCACATTCAAGAATTCAAGTCAAAACTGAACCTCATTCTGGTACAAACTCAGAAGGACGATTTGGACCATTTTGCAAACCTGATTAGATTTCTAGAAAAAAATGAGGAGTGTGGTCTACTCGACGTGATGCGGCAACTCTATGTAAACTGGATAAAAACCTGTCCCAGAAATTTGAATCACGTTTTTCTGATTTCAATGACTTCAAATTGTCATTTAAATTCTTACGTGATCCATTCCACTTTGATATTACAAATTCAAGCAAAGAAATGTCCATCCTTCTGTCTTGGGACAAGCGCGGACTTGAAGATGATTTGCTTTCTCTTCACAGTGTGGAACACTTGAAAATGTACCTTAATTCTTCAGTCACAGATATGTGGAAATCTATTCTGACTGACAACGATCTCCCAACTTTGAAAATGTGCATTTCAAAATTATTGTCCATGTTTGGATCAACGTGGGTGTGTGAATCGACGTTCTCTACGATGGGATTCATCAAGTCAAAACACAGATCTCGAATTGTTGATGTCAATTTGGAGACAGAGATAAGATATGCGTTGAGTACAGATATTCAGCCAATGTTTCTGCAACTTGTCAGAAAGAAGGATTGTCAAATTTCGCATGAAATTGTCTTACATTTTCAATTTGAAGAATTTTCATCATTTGCATCTCAGGCAGTTGCAACTGAGTAGTCAAAGTGTACATGTTTTGAATAAACTTGTTCAAACAGTGTGTGTTGTGTTAAATGTTTGATTGAGCAACCTAATTTCTTAATTTTACATGGTGTGGCTATTTTCACTTCTCATTCGCCACACCTGTGGCTACATTGAAAAATAGGTTGCCCAGCTAGGAAGACATTCAGAGAATATAAATGGTTGCGTTTGTGAAATTCCAGTTTTCTGTCTCTGGGTGGTGCTAGACTGATGTGTGTGCAATATATTGCTCCCATTGCATTGGGGAAGCCAGGAATCCCATACAAATTATTTCTTAGCTACTTCCACGCTATCCTCTCACTGGGAACTTTATATATTCTCCACTGTGTCTTTTCAGGGCTGACAGAAATTGATGAAAGCAGCGCGAGAACGTGGATTGTGCCATACTACAGACTACATCCACTGTGAAAAGGCCCTGAGGATAATAATGTAATGAGCACAGAAATATTCACAAGTCCAAGAACGGCATTACTCCTGCTTGTGAATGGCTCCAGTTTTGGTCTTAGTTTATCATAAAGAACCATAATACCTGCATACAACTTCCTCCTCCCTCATGCCAAGGAGAGCCTGCCTGTGTTGAAAGATCTGGGCCTAATAACCCTCCTCCTTTCTTTTAGCAGTGCTATCACATCTCTCTCCTCAGTCTTTCCTCCTCCTCCTCCAATATGGCCATAGCTCTAGCCTGAACTCTCCTCCCTGTTTGGCCACGATTACAGTGACCACCTTCACGTGCGCCAGTCGCTTGCGTAAAACCTGCTTTAAGGTCCAAGGCGACGGTGATGTGTGGTGGAGGCGTGGCTGTGACATCACGTAAGCGGTTCGCCCTCATTGGCTGAACCGCACACGTGACCCAGCCATCGCGCGCCAAAGACAAAATGATCTTCGCGAGAATCATGCGGTTGCACACTCTATGGGCATCCTCATAGAGAAGAGGTTTGTTTTTCCTTTTATATCACACTAATTGGTAATGTTCTGAGTCCAATCAATAATTTAGGAAATTCTTTGCCTTTACCTTTAATTGTAATGTGATATATGATTACAGTGCAACTTTATATAACTTTTGAGAATACATAACAATTATTGCAATATAAAAATAATTTTATTTTTATGCAAGATATACTTAATATTAGACTGTATGTGATTAAAATGGTCATGTTGTTTTCAAATCTATTAGTGGGCTGTCAGTATTCATTATAATTGGGGATTAATGCATGATTGTTGGAGTGGGTGCAATAGGTTTTTGTGCATAATTGCAGTGAGTGCTTGATTTAGCTATATGGGGGTTAGTGGCTTGTGTAGAACAGCAGTTTTTAAGGCATTGCAATACAATTTATTAGTTGAAATTATGTTAATTGTTAAGGTAGGGGGACAAATAATTAATATATGATGTTAATATGTACTAATTCTTAGCTAATCTTAATCTATTTAACATGGTATGGACATGGGTTGCCAGCCAGTTCTGCTAAGAATGGGTTAAATATTGAACATCTAAATCTTATTAGTCCAAGGCAAACACATCTGGCGAATGAGCGTAACAACCAACATATTGATATATTTTATACTAGCAAACACTATTTTATATATCGCGTTCAATGAGTGAGTACACTGCTTTTATTATGTGCATAGTCAGAGTTCTGTTTTATCCGTAACATCACAAGCTGGGTTCTAACCCCAATCAGCAGCTTTTAGCAAGAAACCAAAGGATATAATCAATATTTTCAACATTCTGAACTTTGAAAAATCGTAATACATTCTCTATCCGTCAGCGAAACACAATAAGTTAAATACAATTTCTCATCAGCCATTAGTTTTTTTTCAACATTTACTGTAATAAGTATACTCAATCAATTGAGCCACAATAAAGCTCTATGTAATTTAAATGATGAAACATGAAAATCAGCGTTACGGTCATTCTTGGATGAAGTTCATCACACAGCAATGACCGAAGACAGATTGTCTAATGCATTCAGCAGGGAACGAGCACAAGTGCCAACATTCTGCAAAAAACATTATCACGTTTTCACTGTATTTATATGCTAACCTTTTACTCTGTACACAAACAACAATATGGACCCTATCTATTAAGAGTGTCAATCATTGTGAGGTTTAACTACTTAGCTAGAACAGTCCCTTGGTCTGTGTTGTTGTCAGCAGTATAAAGTCCGGGATATTTCTTGCAAGTATTACATAATCCAATTATTAGTTGGAGGCCAGTCAAGCTGAATCTACAGGACACGCATGTCAAGTCTTGCATGTGCTCTTTAAATACTTCAATGTGATTGTCTGATTGCTGATTCAAGGAACGTGTTTGATGTCTCACTGAGCTGTTCTGCACTGTGTCGTTTGTCTCAGGTGCACTCACTGCTCGGCATCTACAGTAAGTGTCATGAACATTGTCAGCAATCTCAGAGGTAGTTTCTTGAGACATCTCATTGTTACGGACAACACAAACTCTCTCCAAGCTAAGTTGTCTTCTGGTGAATGTTTGTTCCGGCAACTAATTGCTACAAGCAGTTTGCACTGACTTTTGATTCTATGTCCTTCCGAGCAACGCCTGTAAGAGTGTTTCTCTGCTGAGGGCTGCAGTAACCATTTCAAAATTTGCTGTTCTTTCTTGAGTTTCTTCTGGATTTTTATTTTGACAAGCAGTCTTTATTTTCTTCCTTACTGTACTTCTTCTCGAGAACGAGATGTCCCACCCTCATCTTTGAAAAGATAAAATCCATAAAAAAAAAAACAGTAACACAACCAAAGAGGTTACAAAGTCTAGTTAAAGTCTTCATTTCACTCACTCGCTCACCCAATTAAGAAATAAAGAAATGCTTTTAGGCTATGTTAAGTACTGCAAACTTTCATCTGTGAGCAGGTGCATTACTTGTACATAAGGATATATTAGACTAAAAGTGTTTTTAAAAGTGTAACATTGATCATGTTCTCGGAAAGAGTGTAACAATAACCATGGTCTGGTTGTGATTAACTGCACATTTAGTTGTGTCCTATTTTTTGTAATGTTATTTCCCTGTGCTAACCTTAACGAGGTTTAGCGGATCTGCAATGTTAGGCTAATGGGTAATTTGCGACTTATTTGCATATGCGTTACCGTAAAGTCCTTAGAAATGTATTGATGCGTTATGTCAGTGGTTAACCTTAGGTTATTATAATGTTATGCTCTTTTGCCTAGGCGTTAGGATTAACGTTACTTTAAATAAGCTAATGAAGCTTCATGCATCTGGACCATAGGGCCCCTGATGTGCCATATCTCATGACATGGTATCTATGCCATGGGGTAGCCAAGGGGTTAAATAAGCAATCTTCCCCGCACCCGAAGCCTATATAAGTTTAATGCTCACAAGATGGGAGACTATAGAGCCTGTTACAAATGCGTTATTTACATCAGTTATGCACGTATATGACGATTGCAGTACATTACATGCATCGATAAGTGGGAAAAGGTAGTGCTTCACTTTAAGTACAATTTCGCTTTACATACATGCTCCGGTCCCATTGCGTACGTTAATGCGGGGTATGCCTGTACCTCTGTGTCTGTAAAAAAAAATGATCAGCTTAGATTTGCAAAGGGAAGCATAGAAAAGAACTTCTGCATTAATAAATGTCATTGTAAAAGAGGATACTCATCAACATGTACATAAAACTGATTTTCCTCTTCTGTTTGTCTCAAAATACTTCCCATGTTTATGTTTATTGGAGATTTGCTTCTCACTGCTTTGTTTTATAAAGAAAACATTTCACAGCTCTTCCCCATTCAGATACAAATAACATCAGCAAGACTCGTCCTCAATAGTATCCACACAACACATCAGAAATTGTTACCAAATACCTCCAGTAACTAACATGCTTTTTCCATCATAGATAGCGAATATTTGAGTTCTAATCTATACACTAGAAATTACCCTTCAAAATAAAAGTGTATTCACTCACCAATACATGAACAATACTGTAACCCAAAATGTACATTTCTACCTGAATGAATAGCTCCAGTCCAAATAAACCTTTTATGGCCTGCAGTCATTGTAGACACATTGCTCAAGGACTGGTGACATTTTGAGATGCAAAAACATGAAGAAAAAAAAATATCAAACGTTTTCCAAAACTCCTACATTTTTTATACAGTTTTGATTTTGGAAAAAACACAAATTTGATAAAACACTGTCAAATACATAGTGACAAGAACACTCCCAAGCACAAAACACTCCCCTCAGGTACATAAAAAAAGGAAAAAACACAACGTAGTGCAATATTGCAAACGTGGTAGAAGATTAATTCAGACGTTTCCAGATTGCTGATCTGGAGCAGTGTGATGATAGGAACTCTCCCGAACCATATATAAAATGAAAGAAATATATATAGTGTAATACAAGTTTAATAAAACTTATATAAGAACATTGAGCCCATTAAACTCACATGTTCCCAAAAGGACACAAGCAATTTGACCACTCAGGGTCCTGCAGCAGTCTCAAACTGGTCTCTGGCAGTGTCAATAGCCTGTAGCTTCAGGGTCTGTGTTCCTGATTCTCAACAAACAGCAAACACAACGGAGCAGCGGACAGCTGATCGCATCAGGTGACGTCACGGCAGAGGGGAGTTCTCCGATCTCCGTGATCCGGTCTACACCCTTGAGGAACATCGTATCACGATTGAAATGCGTAGGGTGGTCCCCCTCTTGACGTGGAGAACACAGAGCCATTTGTCCTGTCTGCTACGAGGCGCGGATGTGAGCGGACGCCGGCAAGGAGTGTTTCCTGTGGCGCTTGGCGTGACGTCAGCGAGGCGCGCCGCAATCAGAGCTTTGAGCAGTGAGAGTGCTCGTGGTGCATTGGGGCTTACAAAGTTCCTGTCAATACAAGCTGCGGACGGCACATTGAGAATTGTTTTATCATAGCCTTAACCACGTGAATGTGTTTTTGGCTTATTGTCATTTTATTAAATACTGTTTTAAGCCATCTACACCAATTTATCCACTGTTATTCTCTCTTGGGGAACTGCGGTGGACATATGAACATTTCCATTGGAGAGACTGATGGAGTGACGACTACACGCGGGATTCGTGAGGTCGAGGAGGAGAGGCAAGCTAAAGAACAGATTCTCTCAATTGAATACAACAAGAAATGTTCTTGTAAGTAGGCATTGCCGTTTGTCCTAAAAGATTTGTCATCTAGTACTTGCTACTGCGCAATGGTTTGTTTCTCTTTGTGTATTTGTCATTAGGAGGACTATCAAGGGGCCAGTCATTACCTATTGCCTTGTACATTCCTGCTAAATATCAAGAGGACTGTGAATACTTATGGACAAATGCATAGACAAGGGTAAAGTGCAGAAAGCACCGGGGGTCCCACTGTTTTGTATTTTTGACTCTGTTAAATGGTTGCTATAGAAACAAAAAATGTTTGTTACTTTATAATACATTAAACATGTCATTCAGAGTTGTTTTTAAAAAAATGCTACAAGTATTTTCTCATAGTACAGAACTGATTTAATCTATATATATATATATATATATATATATATATATATATATAGATTAAATCAGTTCTGTACTATGAGAAAATACTTGTAGCATATTCATTATTTAACTGTAACTTGAATTTATTTTGGTAGACAGCCAAAATAACAAAACTTTTATCAGTGTCCAATTATTTCCGGACCTAACTGTGTATATATATATATATATATATATATATATATATATATATATATATATATATATATATATATATATATATATATACACACAGTTAGGTCCGGAAATAATTGGACACTGATAAAAGTTTTGTTATTTTGGCTGTCTACCAAAATAAATTCAAGTTACAGTTAAATAATGAATATGGGGTTAAAGTGCAGTCTATCGTCTTTAATTTGAGGGTATTCACATCCAAATTGGAGGAAGGGTTTAGGAATTACATCTCTTTAATATGTAGCCCCTTCTTTTTCAAGGGACCAAAAGTAATTGGACAATTGACTCAAAAGCTGTTTCATGGACAGGTGTGGGCTATTTCTTCGTTATTTCATCATCAATTAAGCAGGTAAAAGGTCTAGAGTTGATTCCAGGTGTGGCATTCACATTTGGAAGCTGTTGCTGTGAACCCACAACATGCAGTCAAAAGAGCTCTCAATGCAAGTGAAACAGGGCATCCTTAGGCTGCAAAAAAAAGAAAATCCATCAGAGAGATAGCAGAAACATTAGGAGTGGCCAAATCAACAGTTTGGTACATTCTGAGAAAAAAAGAACGCACTGGTGAGCTCTGCAACACAAAAAGGACTGGACATCCATGGAAGACAATAGAGGTGGATGATTGTAGGATCCTTCCATGGTAAAGAAAAACCCCTTCACAATATCCAGCCAAGTGAAGAACACTCTCCAGGAGGTAGGCATATCATTATCCAAGTCTACCATAAAGAGAAGACTTCACGAGAGCAAATACAGAGGGTTCACCTAAGGGTGCAAACCATTCATAAGCCTCAAGAATAGAAAGGCCAGATTAGACTTTGCTAAACAATATCTTAAAAAGCCAGTCCAGTTCTGGAACAGCATTCTTTGTCAGATGAAACCAAGATCAACCTGTACCAGAATGATGGGAAGAAAAAAGTATGGAGAAGGCTTGGAACGGCTCATGATCCGAAGCATACCACATCATATGTAAAACACGGTGGAGGCAGTATGATGGCATGGGCATGAATGGCTTACAATGGCACTGGGTCATTAGTGTTTATTGATGATGTGACAGAAGACAGAAGCAGCCGGATGAATTCTGAAGTGTATAGGGATATATTGTCTGCTCAGATTCAGCCAAATTCAGCGAAGTTGATTGTACAGCGCTTCACTTTACAGATGACAATGACCCAAAACATACTGCGAAAGCAACCCATGAGTTTTTTAAGGCAAAGAAGTGGAATATTCTGCAATGGCCGAGTCAATCACCTGATCTCAACCAGATCGAGCATGCATTTCACTTGCTGAAGACAAAACTTAAGGCAGAAAGACCCACAAACAAACAACAACTGAAGACAGCTGCAGTAAAGGCATCGCAAAGCATCAAAAAGGAGGAAACCCAGAGTTTGGTGATGTCCATGCGTTCCAGACTTAAAGCAGTTATTGCCTGCAAAGGATTCTCGACAAAGTATTAAAAATGAACATTTTATTTATGATTGTGTTAATTTGTCCAATTACATTTGAGCCCCTGAAAAAAGGGGACTGTGTATGAAAATGGTTGCAATTCCTAAACGTTTCATACGATATTTTTGATCAACCCGTCGAATTAAAGCTGAAAGTCTGCACTTCTATTGCATCTCGGTTGTTTCATTTCAAACCCATTGTGGGGGCGTACAGAGCCCAAATTATGAAAATTGTGTCAGTGTCCAATTATTTCCGGACCTAACTGTGTATATATATATATATATATATATATATATATATATATATATATATATATATATATGAATGAAAGAATGACCTAGGCGCAAATCAACAGGGAAAGAGAAAAAAAGAGAAAAAAATAAGAACATCATAGGGCAGTATATCTAGACAGTTCAGATGGTAAATTGGTAAGATATGCACTTACACTTAATATAGCAAATAACAGCCTTTCATCCTCTCAGGGATTCAGGAATACTTACCTCTATAGCAGTGCTTGAATCTCTGCAGACAGGGAAATAGTGTGCCTAACATAGTGGCAGACTTAAGTGCCTCACGTCACGTGGGCCAATAGGAAGCGATGACTTCACAGGGATACCGGTAGCACCTTCAGAGGTATCTTTGGAAGCAGGAAGTACCAGGAACTGAAATTAACACAGCTCAACCCCCTGCTTCAAGCCGTAATTAAATAATAGTAATAATAATTCTTCTGTGGTCAACTTTTGTTTTAATTATTATTATTGTGGGTTACGTAATGATTTATGGACTAGGTTTTACAGATAGTGGCCATTTGGACTTTTCCATTCCTTTAGGCGCTTTGTGAGATTGGAAATCTACATAAAGTGTATGCAGCAGGCTTTATTGTTCTCTCTTTTGTGGTATGTTGGTGTTTGCTGCAGCATTCTGTAGCATCAGTACCATTGAATCCTATGGAAACTATGTGATATTCTGAAGTATGGGTTTGTTGAGGTTTTAGGGGAACAATGTCACATACATCTATATAACAATAATGCAGTATTACTACTATAAACGTCAGTATGCTCATTTCCAAAAAGGTTTTCCTTCACCTATAGGGTTAGTCCCTTCTATGTCCATAGTGAACTAAGGGCGCTGGCATGTTTAGTAGGTTAAGCTGGAGTTGACATTATTTTAAAACAAATTAAATTGTAACAATTTTCAGCCTTCTTTATTTAACTGTTATTTTTTCCATAGTAATCTAAAGCTTGTAAGTGTTTATAATCTTTACCTAATCTATTTTGTGATAAGACAAGTTGTTTGCAAACTGCTCTATATGTAGGTTAATTGCTGATAGATTTTGGCCACCTAGTTGTTTTGTTTGGTTAATGATGCGACCATGATTAGTTAAAAGATACTGAAGAACAGAAATTACCGTATAAGATAAGAATAAAAGAGTTCCAAAGAATATAGAAATCTACTTATTTAAACACAAGGAGCAAATAAATTAAAGATGTACTTTAATGGTGATCTTTCTAATCGAATCAATGTAATTGGCAAGCAGTTTACACAACCATTTAATTAATGAGCCACAAGCTTTCAGTATTTAATAGCCACAGTAGTACCATTCCCATCCTGTATTGTATATTTCCTTGTGCTTGGTCGCCTTTATAACCTTAAATAATTTTTTTTTAACTGTGAAGGGCTTTTAGTAACATTGGAGAAAAGCGCTATATAATTAAAGTTATTATTATTATTAACACAAAATATAGCTTTTAAATTGCTTACTCATTGTGAGGAAGAGCTTTTCAACGAGATCAACACAGCTAATACCCATCATGCAAATTCTATATGCTCATGAACTACTGTATGTTGGGTGGGCAATTGTGTGTTAACCATTGAATCTGTTTTCTATAAAGAATTTACTCTTCATTTTGGAAGAAAGTAAGTTAATAATACCAGGAAGGACACATTTTACAATCCCCAACCGACCCATCTATAATGTCCCAAGGGACTTCTACATTAGAACTAACAATACAGAACTTTCTCATAAGACAATTTAAAAAAAAAAAGTACACAATGGAAATTATAAAGTGATATCATACTGAGCAGTATATTTTGAAGCCTACACATACATTTATCTACGGATCTTATGACACATTTATTGAAGGATTCTCTTTTTCTCTTCTGTCTTATGCTCTCAGTTGATCTTCCAAATAAGAGGAGCGCTCGTAGTTCACATGAAGAATATGTGAATAAAAAAATAACAATAATGGTGTAGCAAATAGTGACAGTGAATTTAAACTAAAAAAGATGTTGGTCCCGCTCACAGATTTGTATGATAAAGATAGCGTATCAGAGATCCACCTCTCTCTGATGGGAGCACTACAATGGTCCCTCTTCTTAAATAAGGGTCTTTGTATCCAGTGTGGCTCGAGAAAAAGAGAACTCACAATAGTGTAATATATCCAAAAGAATATTTATTTATTTTATTTATAAAATGTTTTACCAGTAAGTAATATATTGCGAGTTACCTCTCGTTTTCAAGTATGTCCTGTGCATAGAGTTAAGATGACAAATAATACATGGTTACAAATACAGTTACATAAGTGAACAGGGTATACATTATATACAAAACATTGCATGCACAGTTAAAGATAATATATATTATAGGTGTATGTAACAGTTACAGACCAGATTAAAATGTGAGACAGTCTTAGTTTTCAAAGAACTTAAACTGGTGGTGGATGTGAGATTCTCCGGTAGGTTGTTCCAGTTTTGGGGTGCACGGTAAGGGAAGGAGGAGCGGCCAGATACTTTGTTGAGCCTTGGGACCATGAACAGTCTTTTGGAGTTAGTTCTCAGCTGATAAGTGCTGCATGTGGTAGGGGTGAGGAGCTTGTTCATATATTGCACAGAAACAAATTGTGTATATAACACTTACATTTTATACAAATGTATCTTTCATTGGAGAGAACTCGGTAAACGATCCTGGTGCTCCATCGGTTCCACTCTGTTAGCCACCTTCACATACGTATACAACACTTCCGGTGATGGCTCTCGTTAGGGCAGGATTAGCTCTCTCAGGACACTCGGCTGCCAGTAGAAAAAATTGTCCATAAGGACCAAAAACAGAGCACAGCTGCAAGAATTGGGGGCTAGACACCAGCAAAAGTGAGGTTAAAAATACCTTAATTCCATGGTATACGTGGTGACACGCAGATGAAACACTCTGATGCGTTTCAGGCAAAAAGCCCTTTATCAAAGAGTTATCAAAGAGTTTATCGCAAGTCTTCCCCTCAGCAGGATTCCGCACGTTTTGCTAGGTTTCATCAGGAATCATGCATCCTAGTTTTCTAATTTACTATTTATAGCTAGTGCTTCACTCTAATTTGTCAATCAATTATGAAGAGGTGTATTGCATAAAGATGTTAATAATGATTCAGGCATATTAAATACGCGGCCGTTCAGTACATAACGGCTGATAAAACACGGGAAAATAATTGTTCCGTTACTGCTTTCCCTTGCCTGTTGCTGTTTTTTTAACAGAACATTATGTACTGAATGGCCGAGTATTTAATATGCCCGAATCATTATTAACATCTTTATGCATTACACCTCTTCATAATGAATTGACATATAAGCCAGGCCAACTCAATACCTCCCTCCGGTGATAAGCTAAGGGCACCTAGGGAAGCAGAAGATAATAGTACAAGCAATGAAAGTGTGAAGCTAATTGTAAATAAGCTGTATGTGACAGAAGAGAAGAGCATTGTCAAAGGATGTTAATAAAGGCTCATTGTTTGTACTAAAAGTTCCTGGCACCCATCATTATTCCAACTGCATACAGGTGCCTAGCCTGCGTGGATCCAGCAACCTGACAAGGTAACAGAGACTGAGTCAAGCTATGTATATATTCAGTGCATGCAAACTCCTTTAGTGCCAGGCAAGAAGGGTTAGACTTAACAAAGGGAAGTGTGCACTTACATTAAACAACTTTTGTTTTATTTCCTCTCTCTGAACTTCTGTGAGTTTCTACTTACAGCATCCGTGTATATAGCTTGCAAAAAATTGCTGATTGTGGCTATACTATAGAGAAGAATATAGGTATTCTTGTAAGTTTAAATTACTTACCCTTTGGAAGCTGACATACTACAGTATATCTATAATAGCTTCCTGTGGGGCAGCTTCACCAAGGTTCGATGTTGGATTTTTGGACCTTGTTCTGGTGTTAAATGTCATTCAAGTCAATGACCGTTAACTCCGGATCGGGGTGTGATACCCTTTACAGTCCTCGTGTGAATGGATCTGCACCCCTTTGAGAGAAACTATCCCTTTTGCCAACATTCTGTCAAATTCAGAAAGAATGATGTATTATTTAGCATATACTGTACTGTACATTTAAAGTGTTGATTAGGCTAATACAATGCTCTGTATATAATATAGTCATTCTACAGTATGTGGAAGGTTCTTTTTTTTCTTTCTTTTTTCAATATTGACACGTACGTCTGTAAAGCTTTTTTATATCTATTTAGGCAGTTTTGAGGTACAGTATTCACAAATTTATCAACATTCGCCACCAAAAATATTTTTCCTCATTTGTATTCATTATGAAATTATTTGCGCCTCTATACTATTTATTCCTTAGGCTGTGGCCCCAGTCCTCACTGCTGCCCGTGCCTGGCATCCTGGTGGTGCCTGCACAGTTTAAAGCCACTGTAGGGAGCTCTAGGGGAGTGAGGGGGCAGTGCCATGATGTGGGGTGGCTATGATGGGGCATAACTGCCGTTCCATTGGTGCGCACCGACCACGTGATCGTGTCGCGGCACGGGAAGACAAAATTCTACACAGCCACTGGGCCCAGCCCCTTAGAGGGCTGTGCTGTGGTGTATGGCACGCACGCTATAACACCGCAGCGGCCACTGGGTACCTGGCCTTAATATAGACTGAGGGATTATTTTATAAATATGTAACCGCAGCAGCATCAGTTTAGGCTGTTTTTTCAGACAAAAAATTGCATGGAAGACTATAGGGTATTTTTATTCATAAAACGCCTGAACATCCACTTCAGCGTATGTAGAATTTCTCCCTAAAAGGGAAATGAATGTTAAACTTCAAAATTAAAATCTTGTTCATCATCTTTTCTTTTTTCTTTTTTTTTAATTAGAGGATGGGGGTGTCCAGTCAAAGTTCTGTACATTGTGACAAACTTTTTTGGTTTGTCACTTAAAAATCTTTCTTTTCTCTCTATTTTAATGAAGTCCATATTTCAAGCCTATGTGAAAGAATACAGATTTTCAACAACATTCATATAAAGGAAAACACTATTTGTTTTCATACTAAAGGCCAAAGCTGCAGTAACCACATATATTGGAAGTATGTGAGATACTTAAAAATAATTTGATGTAGGACGGGTTTCTTCTCAAACTATTCATGTGAAATGATGTGAGATTTTTATAAGAAAGAATAAACTTCACAAAAAATTACTTTTTTTTTTTTTTTACTATTTTAGCCATGGTATTATAAGAATCGTCACTAAGATGAAGAATTGTCTCAATGTTTTACAAAGATTAGGGCCACACAAGAAGGATCCTTAAGATGTGCACTGTTATGGTGGTCACACTAGAAAAACAAAGCATGAATATCCTGTAGTACTGAATGATTCATCTGTGTATGACTAAATAGTGCAAGCTTGCAGCTGTAGTCCCTAGACATTTCCAATCTCATGAGGAAAGAAAACTAAATGTAGTTAATTTGAAAATAAAACAGCTCAGCCATTGTCTAAAAGAATGATCGAGTATGCAAGATACACTGGAATTTCTATTACAACATCCATTTAGCTATGAAAATTACTTTTAAAGTGTTATAAATGGTGAAGGGAGGAGAGCCGACTAAGGGGGTTAAAGAGCAACAGAAACACGAGGAGATACCAAAGAACTAGATAGAGAGTAAAAAAAAGCACTACAGGAAACAACAAGGTGGGTTAGGGTCAGGTCTTACAGGATCAGAACATACAATCTCTGTGATTTAGGGCAGCAGCTCAAGCACTGAACGAAACCAGCTGCTGGATAGCTCCTCTGCCACAGCATATTTTAAAGCTCTACTACTCACTGATCACACTTTTTGTTTGGGCACTCCCCCTGTTTTCATTTACATGTTGATCACTTCCACTTACAGGTTGTCAGATCAGTTTTCTTTTGCCCTGGCATCCAGTCTTGCTACCACAACATCAGGCTATCTGTCAGACTGTCAGACCATCTGGAGGAATAGAGAGCATTGATGGCGCACTGCCAGGGGATCCTGAGAGAGTCAATCAGGAAAAAGAAACAGCCAGGCCACTGCAAAGATGAAAAAATGGTGTTAGGTTTATTGCATGCTGATAAACGCACAGGGAACGGACAGATAAACGCACTTACGCGTTTCGTACTAAGTGTACTTGATAAAGTACTTGATAAAGCACTTAGTACGAAACGCGTAGGACTGCACGCCGCCGACGACACGAGTGCCCCCTTGGTAATACAGGTAAAGAGCCATAGTGCTTTTCATTTATTCCTGCTTACCATGGTCATTGACCACTTATTTCTATAACACTGGTCTGGGTTTGTGATACTGTAATCTAGTGAGGGTCTGGCTGACTCCACGTCTGTCCCACCAGTTGTCAATCAACTCTATTGGGGGCACTCCAACGTTGTTAAGGTTAACCCATTGTGGACCTATATTATACTGGATGTCCAACAAGGACTGGTCTCAATTTAGAGCATCACACCCATGCTGTTTCTATGTCAGACCATCTGACCGTTAATCTGTCAGGCCGTCTGACTGTCTTGCTACCCAATTTTCTGCCTGCTTGCTTGACTATGCTCCTGACCCAACTTGCCTGACTACTTTGTTTGCTGCCGTCTGTCTTGACACATGTAACCCTTTAAGTCATGCTAGTAGAGAGCATGTGTAAGTCCCAGTTTTAACAAAGCAAAATGTTCCCATTTAAACCAATTATTTTTTGTTTAACAATCTGGAGCAGTTTTATTTAACTAGGTTTGCTCCACCCTTGAAGGAATTCATATCTAAATTAAGTAAAAAATAATTATTACAGCCCCTTTTTTGAAAATAATGTATTAGTAAAAAATTAGCATTTAGGACATTAGGGGTTTTAATTGAAGAAGATTTTGCTGAAATGTTTGGGCAAAACTGGTGCAAAATTCAGTTAGAATCTTATTAAAAGCATTTGCGGTCCTGTGCTTTGGCACATTTGGTGCTGGGTTTTTGCATTCTCATAACTCATTCATTAGAATATTTATGTACAGTATATATCTATATTTGTATTTATGTAGTGTGAAGACACGACACTTTGCAAAAAAAAGAATACAGAGAATTATAAGTAGCAATGAGGGAGTCTAGATCATTGAAATCTGAACCCTCTTGAACTTTTGTTATAATCGAAATGTAGCCCACAGCTCAGATTGGTGTGCTAGGCCCAATGAACCAAAAATGAGGTAAAACCTTGTTTTTATTTACTTCTTAACTCAGATCCCACAGCATTTCCCCCTTCCTTTAAAGCTGCCATTGTAGGAAGGGGTGATGGAGTGTATGAGGATTGAGGAGGCTGGCACAGAGAGAAATGTAGGGACAATAACAAACTGCACCAAATTTAGCAAAGAAAACATACTATTAATTTCAATGTAATTCAAAGTTCTAGTAGCCATATTTGTCCTGGAGAAAAGTAGATTCAATGTAGGTTGAAAAAGAGAGAAAGCAAACAGCGTGCTAGGGATCAGTATGAAAATAAATTGTATTGAACATATATATAAAAAATAATCACAATCATATATAAATCAATGCATATACTGTAGCAACTTACATTGATTAAAAACACAAGTAGCCAGCAGGTCACATAGGGAACATGGTGCAAGGGTTATGGTCCTGGATTTTGCTGGAACTTGCCCTTTTGTGGCTGTTACGGTCATCTTGGCTCCTGGCAGGAGGCTTCCTACAGGAAGTTGCCAAGCAAAGGTTCCTGTTTGTCTGCAGTTCCTAGTGTGTACCGTGCCCTCAACTTCTGTATGTTTGAGGGAGGGATTGGGAGACGTGAGAAGATTAGCGTGATGCAGTGTAGCTCACATGGATTTACGCAATGTCCCAGTACAGTACATCCTTGAGTTGTGTTTGTTTATTATCCTATGATTTTCTTTAGAAGTGTTCATAAACATTACTATTCACATATTCCTGGAATGTGCGCTCTTTTGTTTTTTTGTGTATCTATGCAGGATGTAGTTCATTCTTTAAAAAGTTAACTTGGGAGGTCTTTTCACTTTGCTGCAAGAACAGGGCCTATTATGGTTCTTTCCCCTCATACAGAGGTAAAAGGAAGGGTTCACAGTGTAGTGTAGGACCTGCATTATTGGTTATGCCTTGACGTTTGGTATGCAGGCGTATAACGCTTTGGCCAAAGGGTTTAACTAAATAACCAAGTCATTATTATTATTATTGAAGTATTTGAACTTTGTACTTATTACCATATATGTTTTGTCAATTTGATGTAGCATTTGGCACCCCTGTCTTTTGTTGTATACATTTGCCACGCCCAGTAGCACTTTTTTTTGACATAAATATATATTCATGATGTGGTGTATGTAGGAGCTTGAGATAGCTGGGAATGTGTGTTACTCATTTTAGTTTCACCTTAAAACGGTCTCCACAACCATATTACAAAGCTGCACGAAACATTCAATAGTACTACTGTATAACATTTGTATAGCAACTATGACCAAAACAAATTAATATACTAGTGTTAAAATAATGCAAATGTACAACAAGGGATTCACAACCATGAGAATACAGCTGTGGTTGCAACAACAGGGAATCTAGGTGACACTATGCCTTGTCAACTATCAATGTCTCAAGACAAGATAAAGGTTAATTGCATGGTCCACAGGGTCAGTACCAAATAAATACACCACTTCCCTGTTTATCAACTTGTGCTTTTCATGCAATATGTAGAGTACAGTATGCCTTGGTACTCTTTTTCATCTTTCTACTTCTCTTTTCACAGTGAAGCGATTCAGCTCGTGGATTAAATCAGCAGGTAAAATAATGAACCATCAGTTGCAGAGGTTAGGAAAATTATGCACCACAAGCATGATATTTCAGTGTCCGAGTCCAGCATCAGACTAATGAAACCTGATTTGGGCCGGACATTTGGATGTGTGAGGTAAAGTGCTGTACGGTACAGTCTGTTTCTGTACATGCCAAGTGATATGCATAAACATTGTACCATATTTGTATTCTAACCACTTATTATTATTGCAGATCGTATGCCATGATAAGGGATGTTAACCAGATTAAAAGAGTTAACCAAGCACATGCATGGATTGAGAGTAGAGAAAAGTTTGAGGATGACATATTTCTGATATAGGACACTTCCTCCACAAACAAGAAGGATCTGGCCCGCCATAAGTCATAATAAAAAAAAAAGTTTAATCCACAGAGATCGATTTTCTGATGAAACATCGAAGTTCATGTGTGGGGGTGTGATGGATTGGCGGGTGTTCATTGTATGGTCAATAGCATCAGGTACTTTCAAATAAAGAGGCCTTTATTTTCCAGGACTGGGAAATACAGGCTATAATACACTGCTGTCCAAAGTGTAAATGAGAAAACGTAAACAGCATAGATCTGCAACAGCATATAATGTCCTTATCTTTGGTGCTGGGTGAAAGTCGAGCTGTTCCCAGGAAATCCTTCTGGGAACTGAGGCCCTGCTTCAAAGCAGGCTTGTGAAGCATGTAGTTTTGGGCTTAGTGTGATTCCCAGCTATTCCCAGCAGTAATAACTTCTAAGGTAATAAAGGGGTTAACCCCACCCGCAACCCCCCCTGGTAGGCCTAACCACCCACCCTGGGGGCTCTCTACCCTCATCAGACCAGGTAACATGGTTTAAGAGATTCATTACCTTAGCGGCTAGCCGCTAAGTTGATGAAGCTGTTTTTATTTTAATTACATAGGATTGAAGCAGGGGGCCTCCGGAGCTGAGCTGCATTAATTTCAACCCCGGGGACCCCTTAATTCCCCAGATAAAGGCCCCAGTATGAGGAGGCAGTATCTCTGGCAAGTTTAATTCCCGCGTGTCACGTGACTGGGACATTTAAACGTGGTGGAGATACCTGCACCCCATACCGGGGCCTGTAACTAAGGAAGTAGGGGTCCCCAGGGCTGAAATTATTAAGGTTCAGCTCCGGAGACCCCTGCTTCAATCCTATGATATTAAAATAAAATTAAAGCAGCATGATCGTCTGTTGGAGGTCCACAGAGAGAGTGATTGATTCTGTCTACTCTCTTCCAGACTGATACGGCCTGGTAGGACTAACACAGTGGGAGTCCCATGCAGAAGCAGGGACCCCCCGCCATGACTCGGGATGTGTCAGGAATTTTGTGTGCGCTTACCTGTACATATGGCCAAGACAATCGACTAAAGGGATGCCAATTTTTCACGTACTCAATCACCTTCAAATTACTAAAATGAAGGCATAATAAATAGAACCCCTTTGTCTCTTTGTACCGATGTAGCACTATGGTCATTCACTTGCCTGCGAGCATGGGCTGTTCAACCATGTGCAATGCCTTGACAGTCTGCAGCACACCTTCAAGCAGTCGGTAATGGCCCATCAGGATTAACACATCGGGGGTCCCTGCGTCTGAATGGGACACGCGCTGTGTGAATCCTACCGGGCTGCTCCTGTCTGTATGAGATGCACAATAAAGTGAAACTGAATCAGTCACGCTACCTGCGCACCTCTAATAGGCGATCGCACAACTTTTATTTTAAATCACAGTATTGAAGCAGGGGGTCTCCGGAGTTGAATCGTATTAATTTTAACCTCGGGTACCCCCTGCTTCCTGAGTTACAGGCCCCGGTATGGGGTGCCGGTATCCCCACCATGTTTAAATTCTCCTGTGTCACGGCCCACGTGACCGCGACATAGTGCTGCATCCGTAGCTTTTCCTGCTGCCTGCATCTTGGTACAGCATTTTAAAAATACAAACCATTAACATGTCTGAACTTTTGTCTTTACTGAAACCTTGATGTAGAAATCACACGCTCGATGTAGCACATTCTCTGTACAGTAGCTTCATTCCTGTTAGAATTGTCCCAGAAAAGCACATTTTCCAAAGAAACAACAGTTTTAGTTTTCTCAGCTTTAATTTCCACATCAGGAACTTATTAGTGAATTTGAGACATGCCAAATATTTATGTATGAATGGGCAGAATTTGATTTCATTTTAACATAACGCAATGCTAGAATCATGTTACAAATTTGGACATGGCAAAAATATTATATTTCACAACAATTCTATTTCAAGATGGCTTGAATAAAAATTTTGTTATTTCAGCAAATATTTCCAATCTACTAAACCACAATTTTGCTCTTCGGTAAAATACCACCTAATTTATCAATTCAAATATCTGATTATTTTTTGTCCTAGAGCAAGATTAAAATATATTTTTTATGAGTATCACCCCTGCCTCCCTTCTTCTCTCACACAAGTTTAAAGTAAGCACTGACCAATAGATGTCAAAGAATCATGATTCATTGATAACTTTAGTAGTTGAAGATTCTGGAGTATATTGACAATTTATTCATGTCTCCTACCTGTATAATTCGGGGAAAATTGGTGCACAAAAATAATTTATCATAGAAAAAAAAACCCAGATTTATTACTTTGATAAAGCTGGAGTCGTTTATTTGCATCAGTTCAGCCAACATTTTGCTTTTGGGATACATTCATAAATAGACTTATATTATCAAAGTGTTCTGGATGCCAACCTGGTGCGATATACTGCACTAGATTGATGAATAAGGTTTCAATAAGAATATTTTCCTTGATAAATCTAGTCTAATTTTTTTACACATTTTAAAGCTCAAAAACATTGCTATATACCGTACAGATGTAGCTAACCTTACTATCTCTGGTGCTACTGCTGCGGTCACATGATTGGGACAAACACTGTCCCCAGTAGAGAAAGGCACATTTTTTAGCGAATTTGGATCGGCTAGTTCCTTTGATCCGCGGATTTCAGTGGATCAATCTCCAAAAGGGCAATTCGCGTTTGGTTATTACCAATACACACTGCGGATGCTGCAACCCGTGGATGGATTTGTAGAATCCAACCTGCGGATTCAGCAATCCGTTGGAGGAGTGTTAAGAATCCACCAATGGTATGCTGAATCTGCGGATTGGATTCTACAAATCCGTCCACGCGTTGTATCCAATGCCGGATTTTGAAGAATACGCGCGGATTGAAACTGCCCAAATCCATTTGCGGATCTTTCATTGTAAAATGGATTTTGGGGGTAACATCAATGAAAATCCGCAAAATGGATTTGGACGGATTCACCCATCTCTTCCACCAAGGCGCCGGGGACACTGAGTCTTGTTACGTCTGTAAACCTTCATAGGAATTATTTACAAAAGCCTCTTGGGTGCAAATAAGACAAAACCATGGTAAAACTAGTGCAAACAAATGTCACCATACTTATTAGAGGAGAGGGAAACCTCAAATTGGTTTCAGTAGGATTCCTTTTCTTTGAGAAATATGGAGCTACAGATGAACATTAGTCAACATTATTGCAACCTGTGGCACCCTCCAATTGGTGAAATGGCGGCAAAGAGCTGAATCAAAACAATGGCTGCTTCTCCCCCTTAGGCTACGGCCCCAGTCAGTGCACGCGTGCACGCATGTTAGAGCACCTGGCGGCGTGTCCACCGTGTCTGAAGCGATCAGTGGACTTCTGATTGCTCGTGATGGGGGGAGTGGTGGGGGGCGGCCATGACGTCACGCGGCTGGTCCGCACTCATTGGCTGAATCGCAGCCGTGATGTAGCCATCGATCGGCCACCACACCAAAAGAAAAATTTATTGTCTTTTGCCTATATGGTCGCACCATCGCGCTTTGAGCCTGCGCTCACACGGACTGACTGGGCTGTCCCCATAGAGGGCCGACTCTTGTTGGCGCCATGCACACCATCGCGTGTACAGTTGCGATCACTGGGACTGAAGCCTAATGCGTTGTGTATAACCCACTACAGCACACCACGGGTTGCAATAACTGTGGCTACATCTGTATTTTATTTACTGTTGTATTCTCCAGTTTTGCTATGAGAGACTTTAGTAAAATGACTGCTATGTATCAATAGGAGCTATTCTCTACCTTTACTAACGTCTCCCCCACTAACAACTATATAAAAAAATTAGTTCAGTTAAAAGAAATCAATGTTTTTACAGAGCTGAGGAACAGCAGAGGTCGCAGGTTTAAGTCCCGCCAGGCCTAACACGATTCTAGCATCACAATATGGTATAGAAGGTTTACTACTACTGAAAATTGATTTTTATTTTCCCTGCAAATACTCGAGGCTCAACAAAGACATTGCTAGACAAAAGAAAATATGTGTAACTGATCTGTGAGACACTGAAAGATACTTCTGAGGAATGTTAGGCCAAAAACTTTACCCAAACACTAATTTATTCATCTCATGAGCAAAAGATGTGTATGTACTGTGAAGATTGAGATAATGTGTGTGGCTATCATCACCTCCATTTTTGGCCTAACCGCCATTTTGAGTGTATGCTTGTATGTATGCTTATTTGTTTTATTCGTGTATGATCTGTGAATGTTTGATTCTGCTGTGTATCGCTTCTAGATGTAACCCGCCCTTGTGTAATTCCTATGAGTCATGTAATAAATTGAAATAGCCTTCGTAAGAGGTTTTTCCTGCCTTAGATAATTCTGCTGACCTTAGGTTCTGTTATCTGACAGATACAGTAACACACAGGGCTAAACCTTAAAGTCGGCAGGTTAAGGGCGGCCCACATTATAGTGATATATAGGATAAGAATATAGCAATGTAAAGCATATTTGTCTCATTCTCTAGCCTGCTGTACCCATGCTTGGCCACCGGGACTGCTGCTGCTCTCTCAATGTCTTGTTCTAGCCTGCAGTACCTATACTTGTCCACCGGGATTGCTGCTGCTAAACTAAGGAACATTCCAGACTCTGATACCTGACACCTCTGCACCTGTGCTCCCTCTCAGCCTGCATATATAAACCTCCCTTTCCTGTTCCTCCCTTGCCTCTGTTTCAAGTCAGACTCCTATGCACATGCCTCTGATCCTGATCTGTTCCTGTACCTGTATTTGAGTCTGTTCACAGTAAAGGCCCTTGCTGGTAATCTGGCTTGTCCCTGTTTGCTCCCAGACCTGTCCCTGCTCGCCTGTCCTGTTCCAGTCTCCTCGTTGCCGACCCCTGCTTGTTACCTGACTTCGCAATCTGCCGCCTGCCTCTGATCTCTGCTTGTGACCCCTACTACGCTCCTGCTGTTCCGGCCACCGAGATCCTACCCGCCACAGGAGTCTCCCGTGACAGAAAACAGAGGCCACTTCTGGACTTCGCTGGAACAGATTCTTCTTCTGCCTGTACCCTTTCCTGCCTGCTGCAGCAGACCACATCCGCATGGTTGAAGTACTTTCGTTTCTTTTTTGAAAATCCCGGTTGGGATCTTGAAGGTTTTTTTTTTTGTTGCTGCTAAGTGTTCTGCAAGAATTATTGCGTACATAAAGAAAAAACCTTTTTGCTGAGACTAGAACTGTTGCTGCAGTGCACCTTTCTTTGAGGTTTTTTTTGTGTGCAGTGCCTGGGTTAACCCTTGCAGTACCTGTTGCCACCTTTTTAGACTCTGACTTTTCATTCCCTGGACAAGGCTTGTCTCTGCATCCCTGGTTGGACCACTGCTGTTCACAGGGTTCCCATTTCAAAAGACAAGAGTGCTTCCATTATTTTGTTACTGCATGCTGTGATTTTTCCTGCAATCTGTAGTTCTTCCTATGATTGGTTCTAAGGTTTCAGGTTTACCTGCAAGTTCCCCTGAAGTTTGTTTCTCTGCAACCTGTGATATCCCTACGCCTGATATCAAGAGTTTCAGATTTAACTGCAGGGTTCTCTGTCTGATATCCCTATGCCTGATATCTAAAGTTTCAGATTTAACTGCAGGTTTCTCTGTCTGATATTCCTATGTCTGATGTCAAAAGTTTCGGATCTAACTGCAAGTTTTCTCTGTAGTAGTTTCCTACTCTCTGTGATATTTCTATGCCTGATTTCTAAAGTTTCAGATATAACTACAGGTTTCTCTGTCTATGTTTTTTTTCCCTTGCATTTATAAATCTCGGTGACTGATGCTAAAGTCTCAAAAGCTCAGCTCTCCTATCTTGTGTCTCTCTGTGTCTAATATTCCTGTTGTTCATTCTAATGCTTCTGCTTTAAAGACACATTTTCTGCATTACTGGTTTCTTGGGACGTTTGGTTTCCCTACAGTATGTCTGAAGTTATGGCTCCCACTCTGAAAACAGTCTTGAGCAGTAAATGTGAACACAGTACCACTGATTCTTCAGAACTTCTCAAAGCAAGGAAGAAGACGAAAAAGAAGGGAGGTATTACTGTGGAAGTTGAAACTAAGGATGAACCTTAGACCCCAGAGTCTGCATTTAATGAAAGAGATATGCTGCAGCTTAAGGCAACTCACATATTTATCCAAAGAATAGTGGAAGAAAAGAACGATGTATTTAATCCAGGAAAAGATGCCCTAACTCAGACACTTCAATCTGCACGAAAAGAGATTGATTGTCTTCATGGACGTTTAGATAAAGCGCAAGAAGCCAAGGCTGAACTACAGAGCTGTCTATCTTCAGCAATTGCCAAGTGTGTTCTCCAGGAAAAAGAAAAGCACCAGTTGGAGAGTGACCTGGATGTCATGTCAGGTGAGCTGGAGAAGGCATATGCTGATGCTGCTGAGAATCGACACCTCGCTTCTAAAAGTAACGAATTCCTGGAAATCTCTATGAAGAAAATTGACAGGCTTAAAACAGAGCTTAAAGTCTCCCAGGAGGAGATTTGCTACTTCAAAAAAGAGATGGAAGTCGTTCGGGAGGAGAGATGCTACTTGAAAACAGAGATATGTTCTATGAGAGACGCCTCCGAAGAGTTAAATAGTAGGTTTGAAACTATAAACCAAATGAGTAAGAACTTCTCTGTCCAAGCCAGTGAAGGAGATAAAAGACTCCATGAATCAGAAGAGGAGAACAGACTATTGACAGAAGAAAAGTCAAGGATGCAATTAGCGCTGGAAAAAGCAGAGGGTGACTGGGAAAAAGAAAAATATCAGTTGGAGAATGACAGGGTGATCTTGTCAAGTAAGCTGGAGAAGGCCTACGCTGATTCTGCCCAGTACCAGACTTTGATGGCTCAAGTTGACGCAGCACTGGAAGCATCTCAGAAAGAGGTTCACAGGCTTACTACAGAGCTGGAAGCCTCTAAGGAGAAGAGTTGCCACTTCAACACAGAACTATGTTCATTGAGAGAAATCTTTGAAGCATTAAATATCAGTTTTGAAACTGTAACCCAAGAGTGCAAGAATCTCTATGTCCAAGTCAGTGAAGGAGATAAGAAACTCCATGAAATAGGAGAGGAGAAGAAACAGTTGGCCCGGGAAAAAATAGACATGCAGACAGCACTGCAGGATGCAGAGAGAGTGCTGCAAGAAGAACGTGTCTCCCTGGAGCAGCGCACACAAGCAGAAAATATGCTACAGAGTCAGCTGCAAGAACTGCATACACATCTGCAGGACACAAAAGAGAAATGGGTGAATGCCGTGTAAAAGCAGCGAGTTCTGCAGGAAGAAAGACTGCCTACAAGGTAAAAATGCTGCAAGAGTATTTAAGTACCCAGTGTGTCCCCAAAGAGCAGCATGAGGAGCTGAAGGCCACACTGAGCATAACCAGAGCCTCTCTGGAGGAGGAGCTTAGAGCCCAGGTAACCCTGTATGAGAGGGAGCACAAGGCGGTTCAGACACTGAAGCAAGACTTAGAGGAGCAGAGAATAACACTAAGCTCCATCCCTAACAGCCAGTACACCCAAGAGAAAGAGACCTGGAAAAGACAAGCTGCTGAGACCATAGCAAAGGAATTTGCAGAGCTCCAAGACATGATGAGGGATGCATGGAAGCAAGCTCAACATGATCACAGTGAAGAGATGAAAGCCCTGAGAAGAGAATTATAGGATGCACTTAACCAGGAATCTCTCACTGAGGAGTGGAAATTGCAACAACACCTACAAATGAAAGAGCTAAAGCTGACAGCTGAAAACACATCACAGTATCTCACAGCGCTACAGGCGCAGATCGCTGAGCTCAAGACACAGCTTGCCAAAAAAGAGAGGGAGGAGGTGTCCGTCTGTCAAGTGGCTGGCCTGACACTGCGCTGTGGGGTCAAGATGACTGATGCCTGCAAAGTGTTGAATCACACAGCCCATGAGAAGGCCCGGCTGCAGCTGGACAAAGTCTGTGAGGAGTACCGGCAGCTACAGGTCAGAAATAAAGAAAAAGAAACACATTTAAGCCTTGTTCCAAGTCAGCTGGGAGAGATGGAGTTGCGACTCAACTCCAAAGAAGCTGAACTGACAACTACTTTGAGTGGGAAAAGAAGTGCAGAAGGACAGCTTCAAGAGCTGAAAACTCAAATAGCTGGTCTTTCATTGGGTGATGCCACGAAATGGCAGTCGCAGGAGGAGACCATGGAGAGGGAACTCTGTGTCCCCACTGACTCATGTGGAAAGGCAGCACCCGACCTTGATGCCCACTTTCCTGATGTCTCTGCCCCTGAATTTGGGTTGAACACACCCATTCGGAGGTTCCTTGCAGCACTCAATGTACCTGTGGAGTACCCTCTGCCCGCTGACGAACCACCAGAGGTGGGTCACCTTGAGTCCACTTTTTATCAAGGCCTCCGGGAAGAGCCTGGAGGATCGTATGGAGAACACTCTTGGGAGGGGGGATTAATGTCATATTCTCTAGCCTGCTGTACCCATGCTTGGCCACTGGGATTGCTGCCGCTCTCTCAATGTCTTGTTCTAGCCTGCAGTACCTATACTTGTCCAGCGGGATTGCTGCTGCTAAACTAAGGAACATTCCAGACTCTGATATCTGACACCTCTGCACCTGTGCTCCCTCTCAGCCTGCATATATAAACCTCCCTTTCCTGTTCCTCCCTTGCCTCTGTTTCAAGTCAGACTCCTATGCACATGCCTCTGATCCTGATCTGTTCCTGTGCCTGTATTTTAGTCTGTTTGCAGTAAAGGCCCTTGCTGGTAATCTGGCTTGTCCCTGTTTGTTCCCATTCTCAGTCCCTGCTCACAGACCTGTCCCTGCTTGCCTGTCCTGTTCCAGTCTCCTCGTTGCCGACCTCTGCTTGTTACCTGACTTCGCTACCTGCCGCCTGCCTCGGACCCCTGCTTGTTACCTGACTTCGCTACCTGCCGCCTGCCTCGGACCCCTGCTTGTTACCTGACTTCGCTATCTGCCGCCTGCCTCTGATCTCTGCTTATGACCCCTACTACACTCGTGCTGTTCCGGCCACCGAGATCCTACCCGCCACAGGAGTCTCCCGTGACAATATTTATGTATTTTTGTATGTCATCATATTGTTTTTATCTCTAAGCCAGCCCCCTT
This sequence comes from Ascaphus truei, assembly GCF_040206685.1. Classification (NCBI taxonomy): domain Eukaryota; kingdom Metazoa; phylum Chordata; class Amphibia; order Anura; family Ascaphidae; genus Ascaphus; species Ascaphus truei. Next base: position 244,025,586 of record NC_134487.1, on the reverse strand, counting down.
AAAGGGCGTATTACTCATTTTTGAAATGTATAAAAATGTGATACTAAGCAATATTTCTTCAGAGGCATGAGTTCAAATTTGAATTCTCTCTCACTTGTGCCATGGTGCTGATAAACTCACTTGTTACTTTGAACCCTTGACTCATTGATTTTATTTCTAAGCTTTCACAGTACAATAAAGCACCGTTAATGTTTGCACAAAATATGCCTTGTTTGAGAATTCTTCACATAAGGATAAGGCAATTCTGGTTTTAGGGGAAGTGCTACAAAGTGGAACAATAGTCTATAACTTGCAAATTAAAATCTGGGCTACCTGCAGCATGAACTGAAGAAATACAACGTCTAATTGTGATTCGCCAATCTTTTCTCGGAATGAATTGTCTTATCCTGGTCTAAATCAATCGTAAACTAAATAAGAGCACTCAAATTAATAGTGCTCGCCACAGATCAAGAAGCGGACCCGCAGGTCTAAGGTAAGGGTATATATTCATTGACAAGAGCTAGGTATCTGAGTTCTGTTAGCGCTAACGATGTTGGGTTGCAGAAGATCAAGGCAGGTGGCAGAGGGGCAAGGTTTGGGTCACAAACAGAGGTCAAGGAATGCAGCATAGGTCCAATGTTGGGATCATCAGCAGAGTTCATCAACAGATTATCCACAGGCAAGAGGACAAGAAACATTGAGTAACATGCACGGGACAGCAAAGAAACAGGAACCAAGATGGCCGCAACTAGCGAAATGAGGGCAATTTGAAAAAAGAACCAGGACCGGAGCGAAAAACCAGGGATAGATCAGACAGAATACTTTGGCTGAATGATTTCCAACCTGGTTACAATGGCCTGAAGAGAGCTGGCTATGAAAGTAAATAGTTAGTTTTGCTGGGTGAGACATTTCTCGTGTTATCTGATTAAATATTCTTGGAGAGAAAAGGCCTTACCTACCCAAGCAGGGTCCATGTTTTGGACCTCTTGTCTCGTTAAAGAGGCAATCCAAGTGCTTAAACACCCCCCCCCCCAAAAAAAAGAAGCTTTTTTTGTTTTAATATATGAAGCATTTATCTATCTTTATTGAAAACTAATTACCTAAGCTGCCGATCGATTGATTCTCCCATGATCGATCAGCAACAGCCTGTTTCCCAGGGTTCACTAAATGGCTGTGTTTCAGTTTCAGAATGACCAATGTAGTGGATTATTTCGGTCCAAAGAGAAAAAAGGAAAATAAACATGTGCTAGTGGGATTAGTAATAAAGTACAAAGTCACCAAGTTACAGTACTGTATATGGGGCGGTATAGAGACAAGCTGGAAACCTCCCCCCTAGAATATAACACATTCTGCTGTTTGCTTACACGAAAACTTCAGAAGACTCATAGATGATTATTTCTCAGATGGTTGACACAGAAAAGTCCATGTATTTGGACATTGCTGCTCGTAGGGCTTAGGGATAGGAGCAGGTGATGTCAAGAACATATTAGTAACCAAGCTACCCCTAGCATTGAGTGAGTAGTAGGGTAGAGTAAGGGTGATCTAGGGCAGTGAAGGCAAACATTTTCAGTGAAGTGTGAAAATCAGAGAAGCCTACTTAAGAGTGGTGTGTTGGAGCAGTTACTTACCCTTGTTATTGATGAACCAACTGTCCTCATTGAAGTTGTTTCAGTACCCATCTCTCCTCACTTTAGTGTTTAATTCCCTCCAAGGTCCCTAATTTAAGGAATCATTTATTAAAGTCTCCCAGCTGCAAAAGTGGGACAAATCCACTGCAAGATAATTTCACCAGATTTACAGTATTCAAGAAAAAAAAAATATTAATTACTGTACAATGGTATACATTTTTTTGCATAAATATAGCGCTGTAGTTCACACTGGTTTTGACCCAGTTGTTCAGCTTGGATACTTTAGTAAACAACCCCACCCATTGTGCCTGTCTCCAGGGTGGAAGAGGAAGGCAGTGAGAAGATTAGACAGCTCAGATGCTGCCAAGTGCCACGAAAAAAAAATATTTTCCTGCATACCTAATGGAGCAGAACAATTTGTGTATTTGACACTGACGCCACTTTCCAAAGCAATATTTGCAGAACAACTGTGTCAACAAAATGTTAACAAGTCCCTTATGATTACATTGTGTGCATGAATAATTTGCTAGTGGCTGCTAATCAGGATTATTCTGGCAACTCACAAATGGACATTCATTATGTACATTTTTCAAAACTTGCTTTGTCATTTTGCCTACATTGAATGCACATAAATAGAAGTGGGACTAGCACTTTATTGCTGAATGGATTTACAGCAATTTGTAGATACCTATGTTAAAGCTAATGTTACTAAAGAACATTATTAATTTGTCCATGGGGCACATGCTTTGCCATACCCTAGAATGAAAACATCAGTTAAAGGGGCTCTTTTGGGAAAATGTGCCTTGCCATTATAATGCTTAATCTGGCCATTAAAAATAAAAACTCTTAGGTCATATAATTTATCATATTCAAGGAAAACATTGCAAGTACAGTAGATGAAGTACAGATGCTCGCAGTGAAGTTATTTGATTTTGAGTAATATGAAGACAGATTTCCAACCCCACTTAGAGAAGATTTTGTTTTGTTTAAAGCTCCCAAGAGGCATTGTAGAAGATTAGCAATGTTAAAATAATCTTGCCATATGTAATAGGGAAAAGTAAGTAGTACCTCAAGTCATGAGGTCTTGGAGTCCCTTTTGCCAGAAAAGGTTACTATGCCAATATACAGTAACCACTCTTGTTAGTTTTGTACACAATATGCTCTGTGTGAGGCTCAAGAAAGGGCCATCTTTATTTCAGGGGGAACTGCCGCAGGATAGAAGGATATTCCTGTATCCAAAGTACTGTATACATAGGAGGTTATCTTGGGTTTGTTGTTGTATTGGTCAACGTGAAAACATCTAAGCAAGATATAAGAATATAAGAGTACAATATGGAAGAGATCTCTTAGCATTACAGTATATCAACATGCAATGGAATTATCTTTTATCAGGAAGAATATATTTTTCCGCCAGGTAATATACATTTTCTTTTATAAATGGAAATATTTGTCCATTATAAATGCAGATTTAGGAAAGAGTAGAGCGATTCTGGTAGCAGCGTTAAGGATAGATTGTAAGGCAGACAGGTGAGAGGCAGGAAGGCTGACAGCAGGAGGTTACAGTAATCACGATGGAAGAGAATGAGGGCCTGAGTCAGAGTTTTAGTAGTCGAGCAACAGAGGAAAGGGCATATCTTTGTGATATTGCGAAGAAAAAAGCGACAGGTTTTAGAAACGTTTTGAATGTGAGAGGAGAATGTGAGAGCGGAGTTGAGTGTGACCCCGAAGCAGCGTGCTTGGGCTACTGGGTGAATGATCGTACCTCCAACAGTAGGAAGGAGGTAGTAGGGCCAGGTTTGGGAGGAAGAATGAGGAGCTCTATTTTTGCCATGTTAAGTTTAAGGCAGCGGAGGGCCATCCAGGGTGATATTGCAGAGAGAAATTCAGAAACTTTGGGCTGTACAGCAGGTGTAAGGTCAAGGGGTGGAAAGTAAATGTGTGTGTTATCAGCATAGAAGTAATATTTAAACCCAAGAGATGTTATTAGGTCACCTAGAGTGTGTGTATAGAGAAAAGAGAAGAGGTCCCCGGACAGAGCCCTGTGGTACCCCCACAGAGAGATCGATAGAGGAGGAGGAGGTGTTAGCAGAAGAGACACTGAAAGTATGATAGGAGAGGTAAGAGGAGATCCAGGATAGAGCTTTGTTCTGAATACCAAGAGTATGGAGAATGTGAAGGAGAAGAGGGTGGTCCACGGTATCAAATGCTGCAGAGAGGTCGGATAATATGAGCAGAGTGTAACGAAATCTGTCTTTGGCAGCATGAAGGTCATCAGTTATTTTAGTGAGGGTTGTTTCAGTGGAGTGAGCACTGCGGAAGACAGATTGTAGAGGGTCTAGGAGAGAATAGGTGTTGAGAAAATGGAGCAAGCGAGAGAATACAAGACATTCAAGGAGTTTAGAGGCAAAAGGCAGTAGGGAGAAAGGTCGATAGTTAGAAAGACAGGTAGGGTCAAGCGTGCTGTTTTTGAGTAATGGTATAACTGTTGCATGCTTGATGGAGGATGGAAAGGTACCAGAGAAGAGGCAGGAATTCAAAATGTGTGTGAACGTAGGGATTATAGTAGGACCAAGTGGTTTTAGGAGATGGGAGGGAATGGGGTCAAGAGAGCAAGTGGCAGAGGGAGAAGAGGAGATCAACAGTGACACATCCTCCTCTGAGACAGTGGAAAAAGAGTCAAGGAAGGCAGGAGGAGAGTTTGGAAGCGGTGTAGGATGGGAGGAGGAAACAGAGGTTATGTTCTTATGTATGGATTCCACCTTTTCCTTAAAATAGTCAACAAAGTCCTTATGTGAGATGGAGGAAGAAGGGGCAGGTGAGGGTGGTTTGAGTAGAGAGTCAAAGGCAGAGAAGAGTCGACATGGGTTAGACTTGTGCGTGTTGATTAGTGAAGAAAAGTAGGTTTGTTTAGCTTGAGAGAGGGCAGAGTTGAAACTGGAAAGCATAAATTTGTAGTGAAGGAAGTCTGCTAGAATGTAAGATTTCCTCCAGAGGCGTTCAGAGGAACGAGTGGAGGAACGCAACGTGTGGGAATTTAGCTAGGGTCTGTGGTTAGAAGGGTGAGTACAGCAGAGAGAAAGCGGGGCATGTAGATCAAGAGAGGAGGATAAGGCAGAGTTGTAGTTCCTGACCAGGTTGTCAGGGTCTGTAGCAGAATTGAGAGAGGAGAGGGAGAAGCGTAAAGTGGACTCAAAGGCTGGTAGGTTAATAGAGTGCAGGTTTCTGCAGAACCGAGGTAGATGGAGATGGAGAAAGGGAGAAGCGAGAGAGAGAGAATGAGATGAGGTGATGGTCAGAGAGAGGAAAAGGGGAAATAGAGAAATCAGAGAGAGAAAAGTTTTTAGTGAAAACCAGATCTAGATCCAGATGCTGGCTGCAGTCCACTGTTGAAGGCCAAAAGAAGAGGTTAGAGAGAAAGCGGGAAGCCCAAGGGAGGGAGGGGTCTTCAATGTGGCAATTGAAGTCCCCAAGGAGAACAGGGGAGTCTGACGAGAGAAAGAAAGAGAGCCAAAATTCAAAGTGAAAGAGAAAGGCAGAAGGGGGGTGAGTAGAGGTAGGTGGGTGATAGATGACCGCCACGTGGAAAGGGAGAGGAGAGAAGATCTGGACAGTGTGATCCTCAAAGGAGGGAAAAGCAAGAGAGGGAGGAATAGGAAGTATACATAACTTGTGAGATACCGCTCACCATAATATACATATAATCATAAAGCATATTATAGTTCCTGCTGGTGCAAAAAGGATGATGCTGACAGACATAAACACATAAGGAGACAAAGAGTCCTCCTGAAAAGATCCTCATTAGCTGCACAACAAAGCTAGGAATATTTAGCAGGGTTTAAATACCCACTGTAAGAGTAATTTAATTAGCTGTGAGGTACAGGTAAGCACTGTGGGAGGGCAATTGCCACTAAAAGCCAGATGGCAAAAATAATAAATATTTTATTGATCAACCAAAGTGACACATAATATATAACACATACTCTAAACTATCATAAAAACAATTAAAACATATATGTAACGGGTGACAACCAGTCCAGGGATAACCATGGATAAATCCAAATTATTTTCAGAATAGATCCCTAAACAGGTGAGTGAATCGTAGTGAGTGAGACAAAATCAGTGAGTTGATGTCAGAATGCAAATATCTATCACGTCACTTTAACTCAGGGTGGAGGGTAATACAGTATAGGCTGTGCTACGCCGTTAGGCAAACCATAAGGTCAAAATACTCCAAGGTATACTCAAGGTGAATAGCAGGGCAGATACAGACACCATATAATACGCTGCGCCCCATATAACTAGTACAATAAGCAACCAGCAACTTGAGAAAGCGCCAGCCCCCTATGCGTGAAATGTACGTCGGCATGACGTCATCGCGTTGACGTCGTGGAGGAGGAAGTAACGGGTGAGATCGTTCTGAATGTGGTGGTAGTTGCTGGTTGCTTATTGTACTAGTTATATGGGGCACAGCATATTATACAGTATGCTGTCTGTATCTGCCCTGCTATTCACCTTGAGTATACCTTGGAGTATTTTGACCTTATGGTTTGCCTAACGGCGTAGCACAGCCTATACTGTATTATCCTCCACCCTGAGTTAAAGAGACGTGATAGATATTTGCATTCTGACATCAACTCACTGATTTTGTCTCACTCACTACGATTCACTCACCTGTTTAGGGATCTATTCTGAAAATAATTTGGATTTATCCATGGTTATCCCTGGACTGGTTGTCACCCGTTACATATATGTTTTAATTGTTTTTATGATAGTTTAGAGTATGTGTTATATATTATGTGTCACTTTGGTTGATCAATAAAATATTTATTATTTTTGCCATCTGGCTTTTAGTGGCAATTGCCCTCCCACAGTGCTGGGAGCGATTGCTTACCTGTACCTCACAGCTAATTAAATTACTCTTACAGTGGGTATTTAAACCCTGCTAAATATTCCTAGCTTTGTTGTGCAGCTAATGAGGATCTTTTCAGGAGGACTCTTTGTCTCCTTATGTGTTTAGGAATAGGAAGTAGTCAGTTACGGCAGAGAGAGGAGAGCAGGAGCCCCCCGCCTCCACCCCTGCCATCAGGGCACGGAGTGTGGGAGAAAGAAAGGCCCCCATAAGAGAGGGCAGTTTCCAGTGCTGAGTCAGACTGAGTGAGCCAGGTCTCAGTTACAGCAAATAGGAGCAGAGAGTGAGAGAGAAAGGAGTCATGCACAGAGAGGAACTTGTTAGAAAGGGAGCGAGCATTCCAAAGGGCACAGGAGAATGGTAGAGAGGAGGGAGGGTGGCAGGGGATGAGTATGAGGTTAGAGGGGTTGACACCAGAAGAAGTAGAGGTTGCATTTGGCAGGCGAGGACGAGAGCAGGTAGGAATAAAACAGAGACCAGAATTGGGAGAGATATCCCCAGAAGCAAGGAGGAGAAGCATGGATAGAAAGAGAATGTGTGGGGATGTTTTGTAGGGGTGTGATTTAGTGCAGGCGATATATGCATTGGGAGTCTTTTTTTATATGCATTGGGGGGTCTTCTTTATATGCATTGGGGGTCTTTTTTTATATATGCATTGGAGTTCTTCCTACGATATGCAGGTGCAGTAAAAAGGCGATCTCTGGGACTTTGAGATGCTCAGGGATGTTGGACTGACCTTGAACGATGTTCTCCAAAGAATCAAAGGTGTTCGCGGAGATTATACATGCTGGAGGCAGTATAGTCTTTTCTTGGTCTTCAGCCTTGTTGTCCAGCATGAACTGATGGGAGAGTGCATTTGCCTTGATGTTCTCAGACCCAGGTACATATGAAATGATAAAATTGAACCGAGAAAAAAAAAAGTGACCACCGAGCTTGCCGTGACCCCAAACGACGAACACTTTCAATGTATAGGAGTTTTTGTGATCCGTCAGTATGGTGAAAGGGATTTCAGTCCTCTTGAGCAGGTGCCTCAATACTCCTAGAGCCATTTTGATGGCCAGGAGTTTTCAATTGCCTACATCATAATTTTTTTATGCCGGGGAAAATTTCTTGGAGAAGAAAGCGCACGGGTGAAGTTTGGCCTGAGGTGCCTTTCTCTGAAAAAGTTCTGCTCCGGCCCCGACGTCAGAAGCATCCACTTCCAGGGTTAAAGGTAAACCAGGATCCGAATGTATGAGGACAGGAGCTGACACGAAGGCTGACTTCAATCTCTTGAAGGCTTGATTCGCAGCAGAATACCATAAGGCGGGGTCGGCACCTTTCTGTGTTAAGGATGTAATGGGCGCTACTACAGAGGAGGAGTTCAATATGAATGTTTTGAAGTAGTTTGGCGAAGCCAAGGAAGCCTTATATTGCCTTCAGTGTTGTGGGACGAGGCCAATCCATGACCACTTTTACCTTGGCTGGATCCATGGCAATGGCTGTATCCGATATGATGTAACCTAGAAAGGTCATCTTAGTCTGATGAAACTGACACTTCTCCAACTTAGCGAATAGGTGATTCTTTCACAGACGTAAATTACTTGTTTATCCTGACCCGGATGTTCCTGTACGGACTTGGAGAAAATGAGGATATCATCAAGATGGACAATGACAAATTGGCCAAAGAGGTCCCTGAAAATTTCATTAACAAAGTCCTGGAATACTGCTGGAGCATTTGAAAGGCCGAATGGCATCACAAGTTATTCGTAGTGTCCCAGGTGTTGAAGGCAGTCTTCCATTCGTCCCCCTGACGGATTCTTACTAGATTGTAATCTCCTCATAAATCCAGCTTGGTGAGAATTGTGGCCCCCTGCAGTTTGTCAAAAAGTTCAGAAATTAACGGCAAGGGGTACTGATTTTTTTATAGTGATTTTGTTAAGGCCCCGATAATCGATGCAGGGTCTGAGGGTCCCATCTTTTTTCTTTACAAAGAAAAACCCGGCTCTTGCAGGAGAAGAGGATTTCTGGATAAACCCCTGGAGGTTCTCAGAGATGTATTCTTTCATGGCCTTGGTCTCACGGGAAGATAACGGGTAAGAAGCCCCTCGCGGGGGAACTGAGCCAGGCAGTAAATCGATGGGGCAATCCTTTGGTCAGTGGGGTTGTAGTTTTTCCGCTTGTGCTTTATTAAAGAAGTCCCGAAAATCGGAGTAGATTTCAGGTAAGAGGATATTTACCTGTTCAGGTAGAGAAACCCTGCATATTTTTTTTAGAGGAACTGAAGCAGTTCTTTAAGCAATGAGGACTCCATTGGAAGGCTCCGCATCGGTCCAGTCTATGTGAGGGTTATGTAGTTGGAGCCATGGAAGTCCAAGGATGACGTCGACCATGGGAGTGTGGATGTCATCTCCTGTCCGCAACTGGAATGGGATGGTCTGTAGAGAAATAAAAGCAGGTTGTAGAGGGCAGCCGTCGATGGCCTCCAGGCCTACTGGGTGTTTATTGTGCACCAAGGAAATCTTCTCTCTCTCTGCGAATCCCTGGTCAATGAAATTATCCCCTGACCCGGAGTCCAGAAAAGTCTGTGCGGAGGTATGGAAGGTCTTGCTGGTTAAGGTGACGGGGGCTAGAATCCTGTTTTTTGTGATATAGAATTCTGGTTGGCATCTTTTTACTTTTGGGAGGAGAAGAAGATAGTGTTCCCAGTGTGATTCCCCTGGCACTCACTGGGACTTGGCATTTCCCGATTTGTGAGGACAAGTAAGTGCCTGATGTCCGACGTTACCCCAGTATAAGCAGAGGCCGGCATTGCTTCACCGTTGTTTCTCGCTGGGAGATAGCTTATTGCCCCCGAGTTGCATGGGTTCCTCTGGATCCGGAGGAGGTGGGTTCACAGCCCCTAAGAAGAAACTGAGAGGGGGTTATATACCTTGTTTGCACCGGGTTCTCTCTGATCTTCTCTCCTGTAACCGCTGGTCTACTCGGATGCAAAAAGCGATGAGCTCCTCCAGGTAAGTGGAACGTTCCTGTGCCGCTAGTTCATCCTTCAGATTCTCGGAAAGACCTAGCTAGAAGGCGGCAGTTAGCGCATTATCATTCCAACCAGTCTCTGCGGCGATTGTGTGGAACTCTAGAGCAGCGTTTCCCAAATGGTGGGTCGCGACCCGGCACCGGGCCACGGCACCAAAATTGCCGGGTCGCAGCGAGGCTGGCCGCGCGGTGTCTCCCGTCCCCCCCGCTCAAGTTAAAAAAAAATGGCGGCGATTCCCCCCGCGGTCCCGCGCGCTTGCGCAGGGCAAGCAGGGCCCGCTCCCTTCCTCCCCCCGCTCCCAATGTGGGACGGAGGAGGAAGTACCAGCTCCTCTGCGGCCCGCACATTACATGGGGCAGGGTGGAAGTACAAGCTCCTACTGCAGCCCGCTTCCCCTGCGGCCAGCTTCCCGAGCTCACCTCCCATGGCACCCCCTCCCAAGCCCACCTCCCACCCCGGGCAGCAGGGGATATCGGGGGCAGCAGGGGAAAGCGTCCGGCGGCAAGGTAAGTCACCCCACCCAGTCACTGCCTCCCACCCAAGTGTCCCTGGCCCCCTCCCTCCCACCCACCCAAGTGTCCCTGGCCCCCTCCCACCCACCCAAGTGTCCCTGGCCCCCTCCCTCCCACCCACCCAAGTGTCCCTGGCCCCCTACCACCCACCCAAGTGTCCCTGGCCCCCTCCCTCCCACCCACCCAAGTGTGCCTGGCCCCCTCCCTCCCACCCACCCAAGTGTCCCTGGCCCCCTCCTTCCCACCCATCCAAGTGTCCCTGGCCCCGTCCCTACCACCCACCCACCCAAGTATCCCTGGCCCCCTCCCTCCCACCCACCCAAGTGTCCTTGGCCCCCTCCCTCCTACCCACCCAAGTGTCCCTGGCCCCCTCCCACCCACCCAAGTGTCCCTGGCCCCCTCCCTCCCACCCACCCAAGTCTCCCTGGCCCCCTCCCTCCCACCCAAGTGTCCCTGGCCCCCTCCCTCCCACCCACCCAAGTGTCCCTGGTCCCCTCCCACCCACCCAAGTGTCCCTGGCCCCCTCCCTCCCACCCACGTGTCCATGGCCCCCTCCCTCCCACCCACCCAAGTGTTCCTGGCCCCCTCCCACCCACCCAAGTGTCCCTGGCCCCATCCCACCCACCCACACAAGTGTCCCTGGCCCCCTCCCACCCACCCAAGTGTCCCTGGCCCCATCCCACCCACCCAAGTGTCCCTGGCCCCCTCCCACCCACCCAAGTGTCCCTGGCCCCCTCCCACCCACCCAAGTGTCCCTGGCCCCCCTCTCCCACCCAAGTGTCCCTGGCCCCCCCTCCAGTCACTCACATCTGTCGTTGCCTGTAATTCACTGTTTGTGTCTGTGTGCGTATAGGGGAGAGCGAGTGTGTGTGTATCAGTGTCTGTGTGTGTATCTGTGTGTATCTGTATTAGTGTGTGTGTGTGAATCAGTGTCTGTGTTTATCAGTATCAGTGTAAGTGTGTGTGTATCAGTGTCTGTGTGTGTGTATCAGTGTTTGTGTGTGTGTGTGTGTAGCAGTGTCTCTGTGTGTGTAGCAGTGTCTCTGTGTGTGTATCAGTGTGTGTGTGTATCAGTGTGTGTGTGTATCTGTGTGTGTGTAGCAGTGCCTGTGTGGCTGCGTGTGTGTCAGTGGCTGGGTGTGTGTGTCAGTGGCTGCGTGTGTGTATCAGTGGCTCTGTGTGTGTATCAGTGTGTGTGTCAGTGGCTGCGTGTGTCAGTGGCTGTGTGTGTGTGTGTGTGTGTGTGTGTATCAGTGACTGTGTATGTGTGTGTATCAGCGGCTGTGTGTGTGTCTGTGTGTGTATCAGTGGTTGTGTGTGTGTGTGTGTGTGTGTGTGTGTGTGTGTATATCAGTGGCTGTGTGTGTGTCTGTGCAGGCCCTATAGGCCAGTATAGGCGATAAAAATTTTAGTGGGTCACGAAAAAGAAGTTAAAAAAATAACCGGGTCACGGAAAAAAAAGTTTGGGAAACCCTGCTCTTGAGCATAACGGGCCATGGTTACCTTGGGAGACATGCAAAAGGGAGTAGGCAGCAGTTACTGTAACACTTGCACTGCCCACGAGCAAGACAGGACCTCGGTACTGAGGTGGGGAAGTAGCAAACCACACACCCACAGAAGCGGAAGCGTGCCTGGCAGGCGGATTGTCAAACATAGCAGGGTATGGGTTGGAGAGAGTGGGTTAATCGATACTTGCCAAGGTCTTGGAATGGAGAGTTCAGAATAGTCAAAGTTCGTTAGCCGTGGTCTGGTGTAGGAGAGGTCAGAATCATGGAAGTCCATATTGCCGTGGTCTGTGGTTGGAGAGGTTAGAGTCGTGGAGGTCCCTATAGCCGTGGTCTGGGTTGGAGAGGTCTGCAGAGTAGAGGGTAAGCCAGGGTCAATATCCAGAGAGGTTCCAAGGTCAAGCCGGGTCGATACACGAAGGGTTAAACTGCAAGGTAAACACAGGACAAGTAGCAAGGCACAACAGACGTAGGAGCTCAAAGCTACAATAAGTTATGCTCAGCAATGACTGGGATTGAGAGCAGGGTACTTATGGGAAACAGAAACCAGTAGCAAGGGATTGGCTGCAGGAGACAAGTGGGCTAAATGAATACTTGCCACGCAGATGGGGAGCGGTGCACGTCGTCACGTGTGCACACCGCGCGGGAGAGAAGCGCGGCGTGTCCAAGGGGGCGGAGCTAAGCTCCGTGGCACAGTAGAAGAGCTGCGCATGCGCGCACGCTTTGCAAGCAGAGCGGGGGTGCGCACACGCGCTGGTGCCAGAGCGGAGGTCTGAGATAAGACAGGTAAGGAGGGAACACGTCACAAAGGACGTGTTCCCCGATTCCTAACAGTTACCTTGCTTCTGGGAGTATCAAAAACTCTGCGGAACTCCTTGGTGAAACGTACGATATCGCTGGAAAGATCCCAGATGGGAAAGGCCCACACCAGGGCGTCGTCAATCAACAAGGAATTTATGTATGTTACTTTAGATCGGGAAGACACGAAACAAGAAGGCATCAGCTTGAATTGGATGAAGCATATATTGAGGATACCGCGACAACCATGTGGGTCACCGCCGTAGTGATTGGGGGTAGGTAGTCATGGTTCTGAAGCGGTAGCCACAGGGATGGGTGTAGGAACCGCCTCCATAGGGGTTCCTGAGTGGGAAGGGGAGCATTGCGTCAGACCGGTAATGAACCGACTATCCAAGGGGTAGCTTGTGTTTTTCCTGAGATGCCTTGAAGTCTAACTGCCTTGTCTGTATGCCCACTGATACCAGAGAATCTGCATTCTGCTGCTTACTGTTTATTACGCTGTAAACCTACAAACTGTTGGCATCTCACTGGGACCAGAGGTTTCCATGCCCTATCATATGCTGTATATTGCATCACTATTTACCAGCTACCGATAGCCGTGAGTTTAGAAGAGGAAACTCTCCACTATGTTCTCAGCGTTTGCTGCCTTTGTACATATACCAAGTGCATGAGATACACAAGTCACTATTGATTAGTATCTGGACATTCTAATTTATCTCGGATCCGGATTCAGACTTGCTAACTCATGTGTCAGCATGTTGACAGTCAAGTATTGTCAGTTTACCTATCCGGTTATATCCATCTGTGATCTAATTGATATTTGGTGTCACACTATTATTACCATCAAATTTATCCCTCACAAAGGGTTAATATTTACATCTTATAACTTACCGCATTCTCTATTATAGAATGCGGTGTAACTTATGTTGGGATGTCTTGTTCACCTTATAATAGTTTACACCGGCCGGTGTCTCAGGGGTTAAAGTGAAAACTTTTTTCACTGGAACCTATGTGATCAGTTCTTATATTGTATATTCCACCAGTGCAGCATATTATATTATTAGACTTATTGTCAGATCGCTTTGTCACTGATTATACATCATAATAAGACAGTTCAGATAGTAAAGGTTTGTCTCAGGTTATTTTAAATTCCATGTTGTGTCTTTGTTTTTGTGAAGTTGCTTTAATACATTTTGTATTTTTGGATATGCTAGAGTGCTTATTTTGGGCTTCTGTATGCTTTTGTTTTCACATATTTTAAGCCCATTAGCACCGTTAGGGGGTATTTACTTTTATACTTTGACCTTGTCCCCTGATTATAGTATCCGGTTTAATTTGCAGTTTGTTGCAGGTATTTTTTCATATATATATATATATATATATATAAAAAGAAGACAGCGCGGCTGCCATAGTGTATTACTATGTAAAATAAAATTATTTATTAATACTGCTAGATTACGGACACTCACAAGGAATAAAAAGGTAATAAGCAGTGAATAAAGATAACTTGGTTCATCACCCATTACTCCGTTCAATGCGCCGATCAATGCGCACTAAGTCACTTCCTGGTTTTCAAGTATCGCGATAGCTGGTCACCGGGTGATGTCACAGGATCCGGACGCAATTCAATATGCACGATGTACAGTGCTCAAATAGAGGAGTAGAGGGATGAAAAATCACCAAGATGATAATAAATGTACTTCCAGATAGATAAAGTCCATAAATAGGTCTTGCCCTACGCGTTTCGTCGCTGCATGTGACTTCCTCAGGGGATAAAAATGAACTGCTAACAAACCAAATATATAGCCAAATGCTTAATTGAATACTTCATGACACATGGGTCATGATTGATTAACTTCTTGGGGCTGGGAGGGGGAAAGAGATGAAATGGAACATAAGGATGGGAAATGGGATACACAAATACATGGAAATAAAATTACATGAAAATACATAAACATATAACATAAAAATATAAACTATACATAAAAAATATATATATTTTAATATAGGAAGAGCACTCAATTAAAACTGTATAAATAATACATATATAGTATAAAAAATGTATGATAAAAGTGTTAATATCAATTGACATTAAATAATATCCACACGGTAATATAAATATGTTATTATGGCTATTAACATATAGCCTGATCTACATGCAGGGCAACATATAGTACACCTTTGGCAAGCTAAACTTGACATACCATGCAGATAACAACTATCAAAGAGGAAATATACTAAACTAAAAATATAATCTTATTACATTTAAATATATACCCACCATCTAGAGTATTAAATTTCAAGTAGATTTCTAACCATCTACAAATACCTTGGAACCCCCCCATACCATATATCAAAATCACACATTATCATCATGAAAAGACTACAACTTTTATATTTTATAACTATACATGCAAATATGTAGTCTGTATGGGGGGTATACCTATTAAAAGTGATTATGAATCAAAAAATATTTTAAAATGAACCAAAATATATCTATAAAATATTGAAATTTTTTTTTTTTTTTGGCTCGTATGTCTTGTCTACAGTGAATAAAAAGCAGTTTGCAAATAGGGCTGCTACCCATATGGAATGGTATGGTCAGGATCCCCCTCAAAGGCTCCGTCAACGATGATTTATAATATATGTAGGATGAGAGTGAGAACTACATAGTGCAATCAGACTGATATAAATTTCTTTATGTAAAAAAGGGGGTATAAAAATGCGCACTTACAATGTGCCAATATAAAATAAGCATGTATCACACAAATGGTGAAATTGGAGGTTCGCTTCCACTGCTCAGTATCCGGAGTCAGAGCTTCCCTCCTTGCGCCCGTCGGAGAATGTGACAAAGCCGATAACAGTTCCTGCTAGCTGGGCGAAATGCGTTGAGTGGACCTATTTTGATCTTGGAGGCGATCCGTAGCCCACCAGCCCTGCAGCCGTGACGTCACATTCTCCGACGCACATTGTAAGTGCGCATTTATTATTATTTCACACTTTCTTCTAAGTTGTTCGCGCCTCTATATCACTTTTTCACAAAGAATATATACATACAGTAAATACCATGCTATATATATGGTATATATTGTCTCCAACTAGAACAAATAGTAAATACTTTATTGATATACAGTATTAGCGACGTAAGTGAAAACTATTTACAGTGCATTAAAATCCTCATGACGGCTGCTATAGTATACCATTTTAGCACATGGATATGAATCTATCAAATAGATAGTATGAAATTGTGTAGTGGTATACAAAGCAAGGTGTGCTAGATAATGAACCTTCTACTCCAATCAGTGAAATAATATACTACAAACATAAAGCGAAAATGCAAACACTCCTAGTCTATGGAAAAAAAGCGCTGGACATGTTTTTAGTATGGCGTACTATTATACATAACACTATTGTGTCATAATATTTGGCTACAAACATTCATATATGTATTATTTAGTGTAGACCCTAGTTTTTATGTCAAACGAACACTTTAAATAGAATGTTGTAACAGTATTGACACATTATAGTAAATAAGCAACTGTGTTACATCTGTGCGGCAAGGCGCATTAGGTACAGTATGAAAACTCTTTCTCACACAGCTTCTCCCCTTCTCCACCTCCATCTACCCCCCGGTTCTGCAGAAACCTGCGCTCTATTCACTTACCTGACTTTGAGTCCACTTTACGCTCCTCCCTCTCCTCTCTCAGCTCTGCTACAGACCCTGACAACCTGGTCAGGATTTACAACTCTGCTGTGTCCTCCTCTCTTGATCTACATGCCCCGCTTTCTCTCCGCCGCACTCGCCCTTCTAACCTTAGACCCTGGCTAAATTCCCACACGCGCATGCTGCGTTCCTCCACTCGTTTCTCTGAACGCCTCTGGAGGAAATCTCATACTCTCGCAGACTTCCTTCACTACAAATTTATGCTATCCTGTTTCAACTCTGCCCTCTCGCAAGCTAAACAAGCCTACTTTTCTTCACTAATCAACATGCACAAGTCTAACCCACACCGACTGTTCTCTGTCTTTGATACTCTACTCAAACCACCCTCAGCTGCCTCTCCTTCCTCCATCTCCGCTCAGGACTTTGCTGACTATTTTAAGGAAAAGGTGGAATCCATACGAGAGAACATCCCCTCTGTCTCGTCCTCCCATCCTACACCTCTTCCTCACTCTCCTCCTGCCTTCCTTGACTCTTTTTCCACTGTCTCAGAGGAGGATGTGTCACTGTTGATCACCTCTTCTCCCTCTACCACTTGCCCTCTTGACTCCATTCCCACCCATCTCATAAAACCTCTTGCTCCTACTATAATCCCTACGCTCACACACATTTTTAACTCCTCCCTCTGCTCTGGAACCTTTCCATCCTCCTTCAAACATGCAACACTCATACCATTACTCAAAAACAGCAAACTTGACCCTACCTGTCTTTCTAACTATCGACCTGTCTCCCTCCTGCCTTTTGCCTCTAAACTCCTTGAACGTCTTGTATTCTCTCGCTTGCTCCATTTTCGCAACACCTATTCTCTCCTAGACCATCTACAATCTGGCTTCCGCACTGCTCACTCCACAGAAACAGCCCTCACTAAAATAACTGACGACCTCTATGCTGCCAAAGACAGAGGTCATTACACTGTACTCATATTACTCAACCTCTCTGCAGCATTTGATACCGTGGACCACCCTCTTCTCCTTCACATTCTCCATACTCTTGGTATTCGGAACCAAGCTCTATCCTGGATCTCATCCTACCTCTCCCATCGTACTTTCAGTGTCTCTTCTGCTAACACCTCCTCCTCCTCTATTGATCTCTCTGTGGGGGTACCCCAGGGCTCTGTCCTGGGACCTTTTCTCTTTTCTCTGTACACACTCTCTCTAGGTGACCTAATAACATCTTTTGGGTTTAATTATCACCTCTATGCTGACGACACACAAATATACTTTTCAACACCCGACCTTACACCTGCTGTACAGCCCAAAGTTTCTGAATGTCTCTCTTCTATATCATCACTGCCGCCTTAAACTCAACATGGCTAAAACAGAGCTCCTCATACTTCCTTCCAAACCTGGCCCTACTACCTCCTTCCACATTACTGTTGGAACTACGATCATTCACCCAGTAGCCCAAGCACGCTGCCTAGGGGTCACACTCGACTCCTCTCTCACATTCGCCCCTCACATTCAAAACATTTCTAAAACCTGTCGCTTTTTCCTCTGCAATATAACAAAGATATGCCCTTTCCTCTGTTGCTCAGGCCCTCATTCTCTCCCGTCTTGATTACTGTAACCTCCTGCTGTCCGGCCTTCCTGCCTCTCACCTGTCTCCCCTACAATCTATCCTAAATGCTGCTGCCAGAATCACTCTACTCTTTCCTAGATCTGTCTCAGCATCTCCCCTCCTGAAATCCCTCTCCTGGCTTCTGATCAAATCCCGCATCTCACACTCCATTCTTCTCCTCCCTTTTAAAGCTTTACTCTTCTGCCCCTCCTTACATCTCAGCCCTAATTTCTCATTATGCACAATCCCGACTCTTGCGTTCTTCTCAAGGATGTCTTCTTTCTACCCCCTTTGTATCTAAAGCCCTCTCCCGCCTTAAACCCTTTTCACTGACTGCCCCACACCTCTGGAATGCCCTTCCCCTCAGTACCCGACTTGCACCCTCTCTATCCACCTTTAAGACCCACCTTAAGACACACTTGCTTAAAGAAGCATATGAATAGCACTGTGGATATTCTTAACACATGATACCTAAAGCTTGGCCCCCTGCAGATGCACTTACCAGAACTCCCTCCTACTGTCTCTGTACATTCTCCCTACCTACCAATTAGACTGTAAGTTCCTCTGGGCAGGGACTCCTCTTCCTTAATGTTACTTTGATGTCTAAAGCACTTATTCCCATGATCTGTTATATATTATCTGTTATTTATTTGATTACCACATGTATTACTACTGTGAAGCGCTATGTACATTAATGGAGCCATAGAAATAAAGACATACAATACAATACAATACAGCCTGAGCTGCAGAGTCACAGAAGTGATTAAAGCGCTCAGTTTGCAGTTAGAGAACATTAGCATAAAAGGTAAACAATACTGCAAAACAACCTGATCACCGGAGTATCTTAGTCATCGCCATCTACTAAAAACGCCACCGCCATGGCGTCATAAAATCCTACGTACAATTCGTGTGGTTGCCCACACTTTGTCAGGGGAGGAGTCCAGTACATAGTGTCTCAATGTCTTTAAGTATCCTGTTTGTTTAGAGTCATTAGCTGAATATACCAATCCCATAGAGGATAATGGGTGGAGTGTGAATTCATTGTTTCTTGCTCACAGTTGTCAGCTAACCAGCGGAAAAATCACTGTAGTAGCAAGACCAAAAATGTGCCGGTATACTTGTCAGTCCAAAGTATCATAGCCCATATTACATTTCCATGTGTATTTATCCAAGTCCCAGGATTTAGAGATATCAGGAAATAGGAATTTGGATAAAATCAAGGAGTGTATATGTATAACGTATAAGTAAATGATATGGATCGCGAAAAACCTTTTAGAGAATCTAGTAAATGTACCATAAAGTTCTTAAAATGACAGAAGTTCGATGAAGGATTATTTTATGATATGATGGGAGGTCATAATGTCCACATGATGATATACATAGACCTAGATTTAATTCACCAGGTCTATTCATAGATATTAATATATACATCGGATATATACAATGAAAAGCATCTAGCAAGTGATGGTGATAATGTTCAAATAAAGTATATTGTACGTGTTCTATTCTTGATGATAATTTATTTAGTGTTTAAAATGTTTAGTGTTAATGGTGTAGGTGTGGACTACTCTGATTTGGACCACCTAAAATAGTTAAAACGAGGCACTATATTTTATTTAACAATTTAAACTGTATAACATGATCCCTCTAACCCTTGTTGAAAATAGTGAATTAACCAAAGTGATTTCTAAATAAGGTGTGAATATATACATAATAATATTATAATAACATAGATGCAGTTTATTTATATAAATGTGTGGACTCTAGATTTGTCTAAATTGACTAACCAAAAAGATACCCCTATCGCAAGACATCCCATAAATGTTCATCAAGGTGACAGTAAAGTTCTGCTATTTATTGGAATTAATTCACTATTTTCAACAGGGGTTAGAGGGTTCATTAGAAAAAAATAGAATTTAGAAAATTTGTGAGAACACTATCCTTCAGTGAAACACAATAAGTTAAATATAATTTCTCAAACACCATTTCTTTTGTTTTTCAACATTTACAGTAATAAGTGTACTCAATCAATTGAGCCCCAATAAAGCTCTATGTAATGAAAAAACAATAAAATTGTCGATACAGTCATTCTAGAATGATTATCATCACACAGCAATGACCAAAGACAGACTGACTAAAGCATTCAGCAGGGCATTGTCAGGACTCAGGGCACACGCCGCCCTCGGCGCTGCCCTTCCTTACCTGTACTACTGGCTGCGGTCTCCTCCGCTCCTGCTCGGTGTCGTGGCCCATCCCTCGGCCCCCCGTGGCTCTCTCGCATGCCGCCGACACGGGACACGCGCCCGGTCCTCTTATGGGGCGCGCGCCTCTCAACTTTATTTATTCACTGCACCGGCCGTGTAACTCCGCCCCCCCCCGGCCATCTCAGCCCCCAGGCTCACGTCCTCCGACCATACACCTGCAGCAAACCAGGTCATTAACCCCTGCCCTATCACAAAGGGCTCCTGGGCATGCCTCCACTCTGCCCCTTCCTCCCATTGGCTCTCCTCTCTTTATTACCCCTGTGATTCCTCTCCAACCTCGCTCTGCATAGTTCGTCTGCCTAGTGCTGTTTCATGCTGTGCCTAGCTCTCTCTCTGTTTCAGCTTTGTTACCGAACCGGCTTGTCTACCTACCCTCTCTGGCTCTATGACCTTGGCTTCCACTCGACCACGCTTACCTCTCGGACCCTCTTGAACTCGGCTCTTGGAACTCTACTACCCGGAACTCTGTTACCCTTGACCTCTGGCTTTGGACCCTACTACGGCATCTTCTCTACGCCCGGATCTGGCAAGTACATTACCTACCCTGGTACCCCTGGCCTTGATCACGCTACCAAATCCACACTCCGGGCATGCTCTCACTACTGCGGGTGCGTGGTTACTCACTTTCCACCTCAGTATTGTGGGTTAGTCTGGTCTGTGGGCAGAACAGCGTGACAGGCACGAGCACAAGTGTCAACATTCTGTGAAAATGGGTCACATTTCCACTGTATTTATATAGCTGACTTTTTTTACCCTGTACACTGAAACAACAGGATGCATCTTATCTATTAAGAGAATGTAAATTATTGTGAGTTTTAACGCTCATCTGGAACAGTCCTGTGCTCCGTGTTGTTGTCGGCAGTATAAAGTCCTGGAGATTTCTTGCAAGTATTACATAATCCCATTGTTTGTTGGATGCCAGGAAAGCTGAATTTACAGGACATGCAGGTTCATCATGTCAAGTCTTGCATGTGCTCTTCAAATACTTCAATGTGATTGTCTGTTCGCTGATTCAATGAACGTGTTTGACGCCTCACTGCGTTACTCTGCACTGTGTCGTTTGTCTCGGGTGCACTCACTGCTTGGTATCTAAGTGTCATGCACATTGTCAGCATTCTTATGTATTATCTCATGTATTATTTGTCATTTAACTCTATACCCAGGGCATACTTGAAAACGAGAGGTAACTCTCAATGTATTATTTCCTGGTAAAATATTTTATAAATAAATAAATTCTCAGAGGTAGTTTCTTGAGACATCTCATTGTTACGAGCAACGCAAACTCTCTCCAAGGTAAGTGGTCTTCTGGTGATTGTTTGTTCCAACAACTAATTGCTAAAGCAGTTTGCAATGACACTTGATTCCATGCCCTTCCTAACAAAGCCTGTGAGGTGTTTCTCTGCTGAGAGCTGCAGTAACATTTCAAAACTTGCTGCTCTTCTTTCACAAGTTTCTTCGGAGTCTTATTTTGACGAACAGTCTTCATTTTCGTCCTTACTTCTCAAAAACAAGATGACTCACCGTTGTCTTCAAGGGTTGTCGTCTTAAATCAGCTTATTCTGATGTTTCTCTTGCAAGCAATTGTTACGCTTTGCTCACCACGGACAAGGAGGGACCCAGAAACTGAGGTGAGATGGGTAACAAACTGCACCCACAGCTACGGGGACATGCCTAGAAAGTGAAAATAGGCGTCTGGAATCGTCTGGGAGTATAAGATAAAGTAAGAAACTCGCCAGACGAGAAGGGAGGTTCCAGAAGATAGGTGGTACCGAAAGCCTGGGGTCCAGAGCCGGGAGGTAGGTCGGAATCCGCAAACCAAGGTGAAGGGGTCGGGGAGTCCAGGAGGTCAGGATACAAACCGAGGGTAGAAGACCAGAGCGGATCCACAGCCAGGCCGGTTTGGTACGCAAGGGATCACTAAGGAGACAAAAAGACAGGAACTGAGGGAGGCACGACCGTGGTTAACACAGGTCATACAAAGCTATGCTCAGCCAAAGAATGAATGGCTGAGCAAGGTATAAGTAGGAGGAGAGACCAATAGAGAGAGAGGGAGTAACGAGGGAGCGGCCCCAAGGAAGATGGGAATTGGTAGGGAGAACTTACCACAGCTGCGCTAGATGTGCAGCTTTTGAGCGGTGCATGCGCATCAGGCATGTGCGCCGCGCGGGAGAGACGCGCGCGGCCTCAACTGGGGGCGGGAACTCTCCCTGAGGGAGGACGTAAAAGTCCTCGGCCGTGCGCGAGATCAGTAGTCGCTGCAGGGAGCGGAGGAGCAGGAAGATCTCGCCCGCGGCGGCGAGGAGGCAGAGCTGGAGCAGAGGTAAGCAAAGTCACGGGAGGAACCCCTTTAGAGAGAAGTGTTCCCCCGGACCTTACAGCAATTCACAAAATCTCAGCCACATTAGAATGTGTTTTTTTTCAGATTGTTGCCCCATTTTGTTCTCTATAAAAAAATTGATTCACACATAGACGTCCATAAAGGACAAAGATTGATAACACGGAATGAAACAAGGGCACAAATTTGTTGATTTTGTCATCAAATTGTCTTAGTACGCTCAAACTTCAGTTAAAAACTTTAATGTCTGGGCAATTTAATTCTCACAATTGTGTAATATTATGAGAGCTGATAAATAAGCCTAGTGTGCACTGACAGTCGAGGCACCGGGAACAAAGTTGTCCAGAAAGGCCTGCTATTGATGTCACAACAATCAAGCACTCTCTTGAAGTCAAACAAAAATGTAGATACTGAATATCACTTCAACTCTCACATTATTGTGACTTGATAAGAATATAATATCACAGACTGCAAAACACTTCCATGTAACTTCCATGTAACAATCTAATTCGCAACAAACTGTGAAGTGTAACAACAAAAAACATGCAAAACGTATTTTTCTCAAGAAGGCCGTGATGTATATGAACAGTTATACTGACATTGTGGATACCATGGAAAACCAATCAAAAACCTATTATGCAGTGAATAATTAGCACTGCCACCAAGAAGTCAAAGTAAATCTACAGATTGTTGTGAAGTGAAGAAAAAGTGTGCTTTAAAAAGAGTGTCCTAATCAACACTTCATCTATCAGTGTATAAGAAACTATCAGTGTATAAGAAACATGTATAGACTAAAATGTGTATACACTGAGCTCTGCATTGCACAAATATAAAAAAAGTATATACAAAAGTGTTACAAATGATAATATATCAATTATGTGACTGTATGAATATGTGATAAAGTGCATAAACATCAAAAACGATATCAAATGTGATTAAAGAAAATTCAAGAATTGTTCAATCATAAATAAAAAGCAGCTCTAAAACAGACTAAAACAGTAATTTAATGTAACCATATATTGTTATCATAACTCTGTGCCCAGGACATACTTGAAAAAGAGAGGTACTGTAACTCTCAATGTATTACTTCCTGGTAAAATATTTTATAAATAATTAAACTCCTGATATCTATAGTCCTTGCCTTTTCTTACTGTCACGGTAGACCAGACCTAATTCACTACGAATATACTGGGCACTGATTGAACAGGACAAAATGATAAAATAAACTGAAGATTTTTTCCCTTTCGGGCAAACACAACACTGTAACACAAAGGACACTTGAAAATAACACTTACAGTAAAATAACAGGTTGAAGTATCCAAGAATAACACTGGCTAGCAATTGTCCCTTGCTGGATTAGAGTTACGAACCACCAACTACGAACAGCGAACAATCTACCCATGGGGTTGGAGCAACCTGCCTCTTTATAGGGTTTGAATTCCCATCACAAACAGGCAAGGAACTCTGGAAGGAAGCAGGAGTGCCCTCCCTCCCTGGCAACACCAAGTCTAGGGCTGAATGGCTGGCATTGTCTAACCCATAGGAGGGGTTGATGGTAGATACTTAATGTTATCTGGCCCATCCCCACTCTTTCTGGCTCTGCAGCTTGATAGTCCTGAATATCTCCAGACACCTTGGCAACAAAGCCACTGGATGCCCTTTGAAGTCAGGGACTCCCAAAGCTCCCAGCTCGTCCTCAATGCACGTTTATCTGCAGGAACCTCACCTGATTAAATCAGAGGCATACAAATGTAACTCACATGCAAATCCCATTACAAGTCTGCTATCTGAGAAATTAGTACATACAGTCACATAATCCCCTGAACACTTTGAAGGGCTGACTCCCAAATTACATCACAGTGCTTGCCCATAGATCACAAAACACTTTACCTCATTTGCCTGCTTAACTAGACTAGGGAATTGAGTTCAAAAGGAATAAAAATGCTTTGTATTACACATACATGTACATTATATACTAACCCTTTCTCTTCCCGCACGAATTAGGGGTAACTAGCCAGGTATAACCCCTTTATTACAGGCCAGATTACCCCTGATCGTCACATTTAAAATTTTTATAATAGTCTTTGTCTCGTACAGCACACCTGTGAGCATGTGACCTGCATATGGGACAAGGGTTAATACACAATTGTCTCGCTAGCCCACTTTTCGCAAAGGTCCCTCAAATTAACAACATCTCCCCTTAATCTGCCCCTATATAAAGCAGCACACTTTTGAGCACGTGACTTAGATATGCAACGAGGGTTAAAACAAACGGCTGCACTAGCCAACTCACCTTTCTCCTGTGCAAGGTACTATTATCCACTGTCACCACCCAAGAAATATGCACAAAAATAAATAAATATATACACACCCTGGCTGTGCTCAAAGCTGTGACCATGCAGCAAGCTTAAGCCTATAGGGAACCATGTTAAAAATGGTTTTTGAGGCACAAAGTGACACTGTGTGCTCATTTGCATGTCATTTCCCAGAATCCCTTGCTGCAGTGGAAGTGCTGTATGCTGGGTGATGATGGGGAAAGGCGGGGTTGCAGACCTGCCTAAGACATGCAGATGAGCATACAGTTGTATTTGCATATATATATATATATATATATATATATATATATATATATATATATATATATATATATATATATATATATATATATATATACCAGGGTCTCGGGCCCTGTATATTAAAGAAAGACTATGCACTTAACACACAAAATGTGTCCCACAATGTACTTTACTCTCTACAGAGCGTGCAACAGTTCCTTGAGAGCGCAAAGCATTACTTATTAAAGGTTTATTTTAATATATATATATATATATATATATATATATATTAAAATAAACCTTTAATATATATATATATATATATATATATATATATATATATATATATATGTAAATAAAATATAGTGGTTAGGTTACAGAAGAAGTTTATTACAAGAGCTTACAGTTACAATAAATGCAGAACTGTTTCTTAAAATAAAATGATAAAACAAACAGAAATCCCTATAAAGTGCGTTACAATATGTCATACGCCTTTCCCAGAGAGGTCATAGGATTAGAAGAAGAAAATCCACATGTCTGATCCCAAAAGACACCTCTTGTTGAATTCTGATATTCATATTACCTGGTTGAGACAATTGTGCTATTTCTCCCCCATTAAAATAACATAAAACCCACCCCTGTCGTAACTCGGCTCTCCTGACATTTTTATGACTTAGAAAAAAAAACCACAAGGGGTATCTCAGGAATGTTACAGTTTCCTTTGAGACTGACAGCCCAGTATCTGGCGATCGTCCACAGCCTTCTAACCTATACATATTTCACTTTTAGTGGATCATCAGTGATAACCCCGTAGTGTAGTGTAGATCATCACAGACACAGGAAGGGTCTTGACCTGTCATAAACACAATATCTTGTATTTTTAACACAAACTAACCACATTACCACCTGAAGCACCAGATTGATTAAAATATTTAATATTCCCCACCATTTTCGTTAGAATAATCCTTAGATGTAGTCACTTCAGTTTAAATCAGCCTCTCTGCCAGGTGCGTAAGTAGCTCTCAAATGGAGGTATTCCAATCCTCACTAGATAGAAGTAATGTAAACGAAAGAAAAGAGAGAGTGCAAAATGCTCATAGTATAATACTGTTTAATAGAAAATAAATAATTAAAAAGACAGATAAATGTTACACTCTCATTTGTGATGGATAAAACGTATTCACACTTTTAAGGAAAGTGTGGTGCCCTTTAGTATGCATCTTTAGAGCTCCTTACTGCTCTACCAGATCTCATGTACTCCCAACTGCTGTTACTTTTGTACTTCCTGTAGGAGACACGTTGGATCTCTAATTGACATGTGGGATTAATGGGCTGGGTGAGTCTCCACTTTACTCGATATGCAACTTGCAAAGTTCAATCATACACGTTTTATAAGAGATCGTCACTTAATCAGGAAAATTATATGATCATCAGAATAAGAGGGTTTTTTTATAGTCCAAACAATTGGCTTCATTTTCCAATTAACCTGAGCATAAGTTACTAATAATTGAACATCTGTTATGTACAAATGATTCTTGCATAAGAGATCTTAGATCACAACTTTACCCAACAAAACATGAACAGGTTATCTCCTATCTATATACCTATACATTATATAAATGTATGCAGCCAGATCACCTGATGGCTACTATTCTGCCCTTGGGCTGGCAGTAAACCCTGGTACAATCAGGTTGCCAGTAGTTGGTATGGGGTTTTTCCCCTTTCCTTTGGTACTGCACTTGAGTGACAGCAGAGGGTGGTACATCCTGTTGTAGCTGGGACAACAGGGTGCTCGCCTCATGGCTGTATTTAAGGGCAGGACCGCCCCAAAGTTAGGAGTTCCTTCCCCAACTTGAGGAAGGCAGGTCACACATTGGAGAGGCTGCATATTGGGCCTACTATATTCATCTTCCCCTTGGGGGAGAGTGAGTGTGTACCTTACATCCACCTCCGCTAGGGAGGTAGGGAAGAACTAGGATGGCTGCAGGTGCCCTTGGCCTGTAGTGACGGTCCAGGGACCATCATCCACTGAGAGCTGAGAATATTGCATCGGGCAGAAGTCTGCCGTGTAACTGTGCTGTACAGAGTGAATAAACCGTTACTGCTGTTATATACCTCTTGCCTTCTGCGTGACCTTACTGGGGGTAGAGGTAATAAGTTCTACCGTGGGAGATCACCTTCAGCTCCTGGAGCCTGCGGCAGATGGAGGTGCTGCACTGCTAAAGAGATACGTGGGGTAGGAATCCCAGAAGCCTGTACCTGTGTCCCCTCTACCATCGGCGGACGACTCGGCCCTCCTGTTGCCAGCAGGTATATGCACCATGCACCCTGTAATGGCTCCTATCTGCGATTGGGTGGGGGAAACAACAGTACATGTATATGTATCAACCCATATAGAGAGATCATGATTATCACAAGAGATTATAGAAAGAAAAGAAAAAAAACATAAAAATGTTTTATTGGTAACAATAACAAAAAAGAGGAGACTTAAAATGTATAAGTATATACAGCACACATCCGAAAAACTACTCATGGAATCTGTATGTACATCTACATTGATGTACCTATTCGAATGTACAGTGCTGTTTGTTACCGTGTTTACCAATTTATTTTCATTTGAAATATTTCATGTCTCGGAAACGGCCCAAGCAAATTGTCTGAAATTGCAAAATAATACATTTCATGTTTTGTATTATGAGCCCGCTTGGTGATATTTTTTTTTATCACTTCAAAGAACAAAAAAACGAATTCCAAGATGGGTGTTTCACCGATTTGGTTGAAACTTCTGGCAGATCTAAGTTAGGATGGCAGAAACTTAGCCTGAAAATGTCATCAGAATCGACCAAGGCGTTTGGCATGTGGAGAGAGAAACATAAAAAAAAAAAACACACACAACCAAAGAGGTTACAAAGTCTAGTTAATAATAGCATGTTCTTGTATACCGCTGCTATTTTTACGTAGTGCTTTACAGAGACATTTTGCAGGCACAGGTCCCTGCCCTGTGGAGCTTACAATCTATGTTTTTGGTGCCTGAGGCAAAGGGAGATAAAGTGACTTGCCCAAGGTCACAAGGAGCCGACACCAGGAATTGAATCAGGCTTCCCTGCTTCAAACTCTCAGTGCCAGTCAGTGTATTTACTCACTGAGCCAAGTCTAATGGTTATGTGCTCCAAACAAGTGTCTAATGTGTGGGAATACTTGTTCTTCTTCCTACTGTATGTGCATATTTAAAAAAAAGATATGAACTTTTCCCACTATGGTTCGCCTTTTTTAAGTATCATCTTGCAATACAGTAACTCCTGAATGATTTTGCTGCACATCCATATGCAAACCACTACGCATACAAGGAATTGATTTCATTTTCTAGAAACTGCAAAACAATGTCACATGTGTTACTGCTCTTGGTTAATTTACTACCGAGTTTACACGGAACATAAAAAATTTATTTTTTTCTTTAAAAGTATGGGCATGTGTGCAACTATCAAAGACATTTGTGAAGTGTCAGTAAATCAATGTAATTGAATAATACACTGCAGCCACAAAATATGTATTGTGGTCCATTCCGCCATTGACTCTAGTGTCCATTCAAAGAGCCTTTAAATACTAGGGAAGAAGCGAACATGAAACTGACTTTCTTAGCACCAATTCAATGACAATGTATCCATGTGGCTTGATATGTAGGAGGTCATATACAAGCATTATAGATAAAGAAGCTACAAATAGATAAAAGGGATGGTCCCCGCTCTGCTGATGTGGATAATATACGTACTAGAGGGGTGCTGTGTGGATATAGGATAGAACATATATACAAGAACAGAAGTCCCTCTGTAAGCACTCAACCTCTACTAAATTTAAATAATATATATAATAGTTTATTGAGAAGAAAACAAAAATGGTTAAAACCTAAATAAGCGCTTGGAGAACCTAAATTGCTCTACTAGGGTTCAGATCTGAATAGATATGATGCCCTTATAAAGTCAGATATATAGCCCAGTAGGGGTTACTATTAAGTAGTAGCCTCATATACATATAGTCTCGTAGTAGGTACCTATGTAGCCGAGTCCCCCCACCCTGCCTCCGGTGCGGGGAGCTGTTTAGTGGTTCCACAGAGCTCTGCATGATCAGGAGGTGGGGGCGGACATTTTGTGAGTCGCGCATGTGCAGAGCAACCAGGTGCCATGCGCAGAGTAAGGAGTGTGGTGGCCATCTTAGTTTAGCTCCTCACATGCAACCGCGGGACTACATGTCCCAGAATAGGGACTGCCCACGTGGGGTTGCCCCAGCCAATGGGTTTTGTGCAGAAGGGAGAGACAGGATAACATCTGTATGCAGGGAGCACGCAAGTCAGTCTGGACGGAGGAGGCAAAGAAGAATGTAGTGTCCAGCGAGCAGTGCTTCCTGACCTAGGCCTAGATCTTACCCCCTATGCCCCAGTTAAACCCTGAGCCATAGTAGAGGAGTGTTGCAGGGAAGGCCCTAGATAGGGACTCTTCCCCTTACTGTTATTTCTGCCCTGGTGACCGGACGTCCACACGGTGCTCTGCGACCTCGGATCAGGCCACAGTAAAAAAAGAACATTCAGGTAAGACCCTCCGACTGAAGCTCACCTCATGAGGAGGCAGGACCCTTAGGAGAGAGGGGATTTGTGATGGAGGCCCTGCTACGTGGGACCCACTCCCATCCATCATGACTAGCAGCCCCTGGGTACTGGAGTACCCAGGCAGGTACCCAACATGCATCTAAATCCATAAGGGGGAAGAGATACCTCACATTTGGGTGGCAATTGCTGGGACAGGACACAAGGTGTATTTGTGCCTCTGCACCCTCAGTACTTTGGGGGAACCACCACGTGTTGGGGCACTGGTTCATAATGTGGGTACAGTTATTATATGTTATCTGTGTTAGTATGTGTGTACAGTAAACCTTTGTTAAATATATTGTGTGTTGTATTACTTATTACGGTATATCGGTTCCTGTGAGGGGTTATCCCGACAATGCAGGGATCCCCCAGAGGTGGAGGGGCTGCATGCATGGAGAAAGAGCTCACCCCAGGCTCCCAGAGGTGGTGGCTTAGGCCTTCTGTGAACAAACAGGTACAGCAGCACACGTAGTTGCCCTTGTAGTTCCCTTAGGCAAAGGGGGCTACATCTATATACTATGTAATAACAAGACTTAGGGCCTCATGCAGTAAGCACCGATAAGGCTTTAATCGGCATTTTCCCGCCAAAATTGGATTTGAGATTCAGTAAGCGCCGATAAGTGGTCAAAATCGGCATTTTTTCATGCCGATAAAAATTTATCGGCATGCGGCTGCCGATAAGCCACTTATCGGCACTTTTCAGCACTTTTTGAAATTGGCTGTATTCTAGTAGCCCCGATCAGCTTATCAGTGCTGATCGACACTCAAAAATGGAGATATCTTCGGCAATTTGTCCCACCAACTAAAGTTGGCAAGTTGGAGGGGAGAAGGATCGGCAAGGTTGCCGGGACGGCACTTAGAAAAAATAGCTAATCTCTACATCAATGGAGTCAATGGAGCGGGGACTTATAACTTTATAGGACTGTTTACGTTCTATTGCTCATAATACAAATGTGCTTGGCATTACAGTGTCGATGTCATTCACTTCATCGTGTCACCGCTTACGTTTATTATTGACAGAACATTGTACTTTTATATGTTATGATGATTTGCGTGTCACATTAGTCTTAATGTTATGATGTGTCAAGGGAAACTCCTATAGTAAACTCTTAAAGGAATAGGTCACATAATATGAAACATGTTACTTAAGTGTGCTTCAAATTATTATATGATGTAACACATTTCACACATCTAACAGATCAAGCGTATAGTAATGTTGGTATACATTAGAGAATGCTTTGAATGTGTAACGCATGATCAAATGTCAATGTAGCTGTTTGTTTTCATGTTTACATGTACTTTGTGACCTCCCTCTTTTGATGACGTCCGCAATTGGATACTCAATAACATTGCATGTTTACATTGTACACGATGCATTATAATCACTTCATGCTAAGTTATACACAGATCTATAATAGTTACTCATTTTTACACGATTAAAACATAATCAATAGCAATTATCCTCATGGAATTAAATTATGCATATGCACATTACAATTAGTTCATGTGAACATGTGACAATAACATGCAAAATTAGACATGTAGCAACGTAGTTTTTCAACTTCAATGTCATGGTTGTATCCTACTGAGATGACAGTGTTGCGTTCAGAAGTGGTACATGCATTACACATTCCATAAATACTTGCGAATAAATGGTTGTACAAAGCTTAACGTTACATCATTGTCAAATATCATGATTGCCTGGTGAACACACATAAATAATCCTTTTAAAACGGATACCCGTTTGGAGTTAACTACTTGGATATGTTAATGTAACACCTTGCTCTTCATCAAGTCACCTGACATCATCACATAGGTATTTAAAAGAGGCTCATTACCTGCGCATTGACAGCTACAGACCTGAAAATGATGCAAATGTTTATGAGACGGAGGAAGATTCTATTAGAGGAGAGGCTAGCTGAGGGTCAGGATGTCACAGGCCAAGGAAGGGACAGGGACAGAGACAGGCACAGGGACGCGGAGTGGAGAGGGAGAGGGAGAGGGCAAGGAGATGAGAGGAGAAGAGAGAGGAGAGAAGTTGTGCCTCATCCTCGTTTGTACAGGGAGAGAACTATGTTAGATGGGATGAGTGAGGAGGAGATTATAAGTCGCTATCGTTTGAGTTCAGCAGCAATCTTAGCTCTTTATGAAGAGATACGGGGAGATTTAGATTTTGTGACAGCCAGAGGTCGTGCAGTCCCTGGGCTTGTTAAAATGCTGTGCTCATTACATTATCTTGCTTCCGCGTCATTCCAGACAACTGTGGGCATAGTGGACGGGGTCTCGCAATCTACATTCTCGCGGGCCTTTACCCAGTTTCTATGTGCACTCAATAGACGCACTAGGAATTATATTCATTTTCCTACAGAGCACACAGAGTGGCTGGAAGTCAGGAATGGCTTTTATACCATAGCCGGGATACCATGTATGATGGGTGCAATAGATTGCACCCATGTTGCTTTGATCCCGCCTACTCAGAGTGAGCATGCTTACAGCAATCGTAAGCACAACCATTCACTGAATGTACAGGTGGTATGCGATGCCACGATGAAGATTATGCATGTGGTAGCCAAATTCCCTGGTTCCAGTCATGATTCCTCTATCCTGAGAAACTCATCAGTCTTCCATGCTTTCGAAGAAGGCTATTTTGGACCTGGTTGGCTGGTGGGTGAGTACATATTATGATGTGTTAACAAACAACTCTAGTTTTTATATGAACTGTTGAATGTAATAATGTTAACACAAATTGTATCATATTTGTGCACGATGGATTTTAGGTGACTCAGGATACGGAATTAGGCCGTGGCTGTTGACCCCGGTGCCAAACCCTCAATGTGAAGCAGAGGAGAGGTATAACGTGGCACATATATCTACACGATCCGTCATAGAGAGAACATTTGGGCTTCTGAATACACGATTTAGGTGTTTAGATAGAACTGGTGGGGCACTTCAATATAAGCCTGCTAAAGTGTCAGATATTATAATTGCATGTTGCATTTTGCACAATCTGGCACTCCGCAATAATTTAGAAACCGACATACGTCAGGGCTTAGAGGAGGAGCATCCCGTAAATTTACCAGCTGACACTGAGCAAACAGACAGTGGTGTGGAGACACGTCGGAATGTCATAAACACATATTTTTCATGTAAGCAAATACATATATGTTCATAATACTACATAGATGTATTAATTCATTGTAATGATAAATACATGTGTCCAAATACCATTCACTTAGGAAACAGATGAATATGGTTCTCACACCTTTCTCTTCTCTACTGTGTGGACAATTGCATGTGGCACCGGTATGTCATTCATCAACAGGTTGTATTATACTTCTTACCACTAAAAGGTGTTGTGTGTACGTGAGGAAATAATGTGTACTAAATCTATCTTTTCTGTACATGCTCTTTTTGGTTATGCATACACAATAAACCTACTATGTCGATAGCCAATAGCAAGTGCAGTATGGTTACATACAATTTCTCTTTTGGAGTGTGACACGTGTGTCACAATGATGTGTAGACTATTGTGTATTTAAGATCATATTTGACGTATTATAGATTTTGTTTCGTATCACATACAAAATTGTCACTTCTGTGTGTTGCTTACCTTAATGAACATGTCATGACAATGATTTATATTCATTCATGTTTTCTTTTTCAAGGTATATCACTCCAAGGACTGCTCATGGTATGTATTTGAATTCACATCTGTCATAAGATGTGCAAACCTCGATACAGGTATAGTTACATGATGTATAAAGAGAACGTAATGAAAAAGATGTGACAATTGAAATATGTCGTTTCTGTATTGTGTCCGTGCGTTTATGTACACTTGGTGGTTATTGTGCATTGTGTTTTCAAATCATTACGTACATTACATAACATGTAATTTTGGCTACGTAACAACATCCATTCATGCACATGAGTGATGTTACCACTCAATGCATGTTTGTATGAAAATACCCAAATGTGTTAAACATCATTAACATTGCAATGTATGTGATTATTTCTTCTCTCACTTCATCTTCATGTTGATTACT
The DNA here is from genome assembly GCF_040206685.1 of Ascaphus truei. Taxonomy (NCBI): domain Eukaryota; kingdom Metazoa; phylum Chordata; class Amphibia; order Anura; family Ascaphidae; genus Ascaphus; species Ascaphus truei. The sequence continues at coordinate 243,992,128 of NC_134487.1, read as the reverse complement.
ACATTGTCACATGTGTGTGTATAAGTGAAAGATGTGTGTTGATTTGACGTTCATCTAACATTTGTCAAAATGTTAACACCATTCCAAAGTATAGCTCTTTGGATTCTCAACTTTTCCTAAATCATTCAACACAATGACAATGTAGTTAATAAAATTTTTATTTCATTCACGTTAGTTATTCATAATGATTATGATCCTTTATAAGTACTGTCAACATATGAACATAAATGAAGTAGACATTTGCATACGCACACATTTCAGCAGCATAGTGTGTGTGTGTGTGTTTTTGTGTGATTAATGTATTTCTACCAGAAATAATATAAACCAACATCATAATGTTGCTTTTATCATCGCCGTCACTTAGCTATGTATGTGTTGAACGTTTACTAATAACACTAAACTATAGTTACTCGTGTGAATTAAATGTACACACAAATGTTCATGGTTTAATGTCTGTACCTAACATTCATTAGCTCATGCATGTTAGGTTACCACTACAACTTAGGTGATAATATAACATTCACACAACTAAAAAGTTTCTATCACCTCACTATTGTTATTGTGTACGTTCAGATACAATGTCTACGAGTTGTTATGTAGCATTTACATTATTTGACAAGTCACACGTGAGATTATAATATAGAGTAGATTCATGTGTTTGCTGAGTGATAATGTTGGTTGCATATATCACATGGCAATACATATAATGTTAGTAGAAAAGAAAAAAAGATCAATATAAGTTCTAACTTCAGTGCTTAGCAACATCATTATGATAATTAAGTGCATAGTAAATATTTACACAATAGGATAACATTATGTAGTGATTGTTAATCTGCGCACCAATCATTGAAAGCATTGTTACATATTTATTATAATAGTTGTTCGCTAGTCGTCACAATCATCTAAAATAACGATTGGCCCATCTGAAATCATACATTGGTCCCATGTATTCATCCTCAACATCTGTGAAATACAGCAAACACATGATGTTCAAAGATGCAACATTTATCTATGTTTCAGTATGACAACGCTTAACACATCTCTATATGATTGTGGATATTCATGCACAAGTTACGTATATGTTTAAACTGCAAGGATAAAACTACAGATACAGAACTATCTCATTTTTCGAATGGCATTGCTGGCATTACTACTGATATGTTTGTTCTGGTGCCTGTATACATAATAATGGCGCGAACAACGTCTGTTGCGCGCGCACGTCATGAATGTGTGGACTAAGTCTTAGCGCATGCGCAAAACGATGTGTACGATATGCGTTCAATACATGTCCCTCCATGGTGCTGCTAGCAGTATGCATATCATGGCTGAAAGTTATGATATGGAAGCGAAACAAATTCACTTCTACACATGTACATATCTAAACTTTGTAAACGGACGTGTGCCCACGGCCAAAACGGACGATCAGCCAATGAGCGTACAAAATACGTGTGACGTCATGTGAAGGCACCGTGAAATGCACGCAAACACCCCTCCCACTGAATGAACATTGGCCTCCAGGGCTGTGCACGCACCGCCCCACCGACGCGCGCGCATGACACACTGCACTGACCGTAACAATAGGCACAGCCAATACGGTTTCACGCGTGCACGTCGGTTGTTGGTGGGGCTTGCATCGGTAACCTTTTTAAGGACGCCTTGGGACATGACCACGTTTCCACGTCATATGTGGGAGACACTTTGTTTTTATATGTTGAATGCTAAACAATGAGGTGTGTGTGTTACAGTTAGTGTAGCATGTTGAAATGATACTATAAAAGCGATAATAATCTATGATTTAGGACTCCGTCACCAATGTATAGTAATGGTTCGTCATGTAGTATATTGTTATAGGAAATAATGTCTTTGTGCACGCTACATGTAAGCCTGTCTGCAATGTTAAGCTGTATCCACTCATTTGGCTAATAAATGGTGTATATTATTAATGTACACATATATAATTTGAGTAAAGGCATAACGAAATTTGTATTTACCATACTTGTAGAAGTCAAAACTGATTTGGCTGCAACAAGTCACTCCAGGAAGGCACAACAGTATCATCCATGGTTGAGGCAACTGTGGAATCCTGAATCACACACATCTCCATGAGGCCGTCATATGGATCTGCAGTGGCTTCTTCAAACAAGACGTCCGGAGGTACATACAGTTGTTGGTTGTTTTCACATCCACATTGGTATTGGCCATATAAGTTTTGATACATATCATAGTAGTTATGTCCATCTTGCATCTGGTCTTGATGAATGGAAGGTGCAGGTATATCAGCAGACGCGACAGTCTGTGCGGCTTCAATGTAACTGGTATTAGGCAAAAATATGCTATTTAAAAGAAGATATGTTCCATGTTAAGTTTAAATGATGGTGCAACATGCCAGCATCCATATCGTTGATCTTGCCGATCATGGACACGCTCAAAACATTCATTTGCGGATAAAGTGAATTGTACAGAAGTTTAAAAATTTCGTTGTTTGTCAGGGTCTTGGTAGTATGGATATTTCTTTTGGATCAAGTCATAGATTTCCCCCACGGTTGCCCTTTTCTCTGCCATTGACTCGATTGCTTCATAAATCAAAAATTTGTATGATTTACGTGGATGGCTGTGCAATGTGGAAGCTTCTGCCATTTCTTCTCTCTTCAAGTGTCTAAGTTGAACGCATACGGATGTCTGCTGAATGTGTGAATAGTTACATGTTATCTTCGCGGTTTGTTCCAAGGTTATAATACAACCTAACAGTTATACGCCTAGGTTTTCTCCCTCAAGAAATTTGTTACAATAATTGGCTGAAATTCTTTGTCTAAGATACCCTCTTTTCACAGGAATCGAAACGTTACTTTCGGCTTAGGCAATCAAAGGGTTCAAAACACGTTCACTATTTTAATTAAAATAACAATGTGTGTGAAATCAGCTGCAGTGCTATGATGAAAATATTTCTGCTTACACTTAGCTAAAATTAACCATACACACAGATCTCTCTGTCTGTTTTTCTGTTTTTCTCTCTCTCTGTTTCTCTCTGTTTCTCTCTCTTTCTCTCTCTTTCTCTCTCTTTCTCTCTCTTTCTCTCTCTCTCTCTTTGACTCTCTCTGTTTGTCTCTCTTGATATATACATAGATATATATAAATAAATATATATATATATAATTGATATATATGTTGATATATATTTAAATATATAGCTATATATATATAACTATATATTGTGTGTATATATATATATATATATATAGTATGTATATATATGTGTGTGTGTGTATATATAAGACATGCAAATGAACATACAGTAATATTAACAGTCTCTCTCTCTCTCTCTCTCTCTCTCTCTCTCTCTCTCTCTCTCTCTCTCTATATATATATATATATATATGAACAACAAGAAAAGAAAGCGCCCGATCCTAGTGCAGCATGAAAAAATACAATTTAATAAAAATGAATATGAATAAAACCAACAAATGCGAACTCACAAACACAGGATAAATAAATGCATATAATGAGTATACTCATTCGCCAACCGCCCACGTTGTGCCTTGGATGGCGCGCCCTCTCTCTGTCTGGGTTTTCTCAGCTCTGCTGAACCGACATCCAGCAGGGGATACAGGAAAAAGCTCACCACAATGTGACCCGGAAGTCCTCCACAATGTTAGTGTATCCGGATATGAGGTCTGTAGTCCGTGACCCCGCGATGCAGGGGCTGATCAGAGAAGTCTCTCTGCACTCCCAAAGGCAGTCCGTAATGAGGTGGGCAGTGAGGATAGAGTCAAAATATATATCACAGTGTGACAGCAGCTAAAAAACGCTCTTCTCTACGCGTTTCTTCACATAAAGTGATTTCATCAGGAGATCTCCTGATGAAATCACTTTATGTGAAGAAACGCGTAGAGAAGAGCGTTTTTTAGCTGCTGTCACACTGTGATATATATTTTGACTCTATCCTCACTGCCCACCTCATTACGGACTGCCTTTGGGAGTGCAGAGAGACTTCTCTGATCAGCCCCTGCATCGCGGGGTCACGGACTACAGACCTCATATCCGGATACACTAACATTGTGGAGGACTTCCGGGTCACATTGTGGTGAGCTTTTTCCTGTATCCCCTGCTGGATGTCGGTTCAGCAGAGCTGAGAAAACCCAGACAGAGAGAGGGCGCGCCATCCAAGGCACAACGTGGGCGGTTGGCGAATGAGTATACTCATTATATGCATTTATTTATCCTGTGTTTGTGAGTTCGCATTTGTTGGTTTTATTCATATTCATTTTTATTAAATTGTATTTTTTCATGCTGCACTAGGATCGGGCGCTTTCTTTTCTTGTTGTTCACAGATTTCTGGGAGTTCGTTGGTCCTTGATGAGAGCAGCCAGATCCTAGCATGGACCCTTGGTTTGGTTGATATATTTTTACATTTTTCACATTTTTTATTTTTATTTTTATCTTTGACACACTTAGTGTCATTTTTTCTGTATTTTTCCATTCATCATTCATTTAGTATCATTCAGGAGGGATTCATTAGTGCAGTAGTCATAACTACCAACACATGCCATTTTATTATATTTGTATTGTTCACTGGCATATATTTGTGTTTACAGCAGCTTTTTAAACATTGGCACTCAGCATTTTATTATAACATATTGCATGTATTTTTATTAGTGTGAGTCAATCATCCATAATACTGTTGCATTCACTTTTGCCATTCAACTTTGCTATATCCATTTAATACAATCATTTGGTAATTAGTCTGATTTTACACCTGAGGAGCGCAGTCTATTCTTTGTTTGATATATATATATATATATATATATATATATATATATATATATATATATATATAATGTGTGTTGCTACATTGAAGGCCTTGTTGTAATTATCTTAACAGTTCATTACAGTTTTTAACATTACTGGGTGAGTATGCTTGAGGGCCTAATTGAGTCAGCTGTGTAGAAGTTGTATTTAACAACAAACAAGGCCTCTTTGCAGCCATGAAGGCCTGTACTGTTCATTCTGATTATATATATATATTATATATAGAGTGCTAAACTAAAGGCATTGATGTGTGTAAGCAGGCTTTGTTGTAATCATATTGTAAGTTAAATACAGCTGAGTGAATTAGGGGCTCACTCATACTGATACCATAATTGTAGCAAGTGTCCTAACATTAACATCTCATTAACACAAGGCCTGTTTGCTGACAACAGTGGTAGATATATATATATATATCAGTTAATAGATATATACACACACACACACAGTGTGTGTGTGTGTGTGTGTGTGTGTGTGTGTGTGTGTGTGTGTGTGTGTGTGTGTATACATATATAGATAGAGATACAGAGAGAGTACAGATATATTCATACAGATTTACAGATCTGTTATTGTAACCAAAAATCAAACATGATCACATGCCAACATTATGAACTATGAAAGAAGATTATGGTAAGTCATGGCTTACAGAGTTAAGACACCAGAAAACATAACATTAAAATGTATGCTGTTATATGGGTACTTACTTAAAGTTGTGTGTCAATAATATTAGCATGAAATGATTATCTACATTACCAAAATAACCTACATGCATCTCATCTTGAACAAGAGCTAAGTGAATGTCATCTTCCATTAACATGCCAAGTGTGTAATAATGTTGTACCATGAATCAACTGATGATTAATAGATATTCATATGTTATAAAATATGCCTTCATTCAGTGAGCATTTATAAACATTCATGTGTACAAGGACATACTTGAATGTTATCAAGCATCTGTATATTATCATACATACACTATGCATGAAATAGTCTGCAATAAACAACACCAGGACACCACAAAATTTAGTGAATGTGATCATTTATTTTTGTTTATCCTTTTGAGAGCGAGTCACAGGCCTGCTTGTTGGCTGTTGTGTTTGCCTTTTCCCTCTGCCAAGTTCTCTGGCCTTAACTGTACCACTTGTACTGGCCTGTGGCAGTTCTGTGGCACTGGGTGTGGTCTGTGGCACTTCAGTGGCACTAAGTGTGGGCTGTTGCACTTCAGGAGCACTGAGTGTGGGCTGTGGCAGTTCAGTGGCACTGGGTGTGGGCTGTGACAGTTGTGAAACAGTTGATAAACATTGCAAGAGTGATGGTGGAGCACTTTCTTGTTTTTGTGTTTTAATCTTTTTCCAAAAGCTGGTTATTAGTAATTGTTGCCCTAACTTTCTTTTGCGTGTCTCATTTGTAGGTGTCGGTTCCATATTTTGAACAGATGTAAGCGGTTGGATGTTGACAGGGACCTGCACAGAACTTGCACCTAATGTACCGGTATCATCCAGAACTGGGGAATGAAGAACTGATGACTCAGGAGAAAAAGTAGCAGCATGTAAAGATCCATCCTCTGATGGGGTAAAGTGGAATTGTTGTTCTCTTGCTGTACTGCAAAACTGATTTGCTTGGCTTACATTCAGAACTAGTGCTTGTAATGTCCTGTTTAGATTTTGGATTTCTTTAGGAACTTGGATGATGACATTTTTAATTTGTGCCATTTCTGATATTGACCTTTCATGCATCCTTTCTTGCAGTGACATCATCCTTTCAAGCACTGACATCATTTCTGAAAGGCGACGATTTTCTTCACCCAAGATTCGTTCTTCAGAAGCTGCAATAGCTGAGTAGGTGTCACGAGCAGGAGGACTTGAATGCTGGGTTAATCCAGGAGTGTCAACAGCTTCATGGTCACTTGAGTGAATTTGTCCTTGAGCGGCAACATCTGGTTCTACAACTAAAGAAAGACATTATGAACTGCCATGGAACTTTCACTTTGTTTTCACTATAATGATAGTTGTTCTCATAGTGTAACACATAACATGTTTCCATAATTTTTTATTTGTGTCCAATTAAAAGATGATGCTTGAAGTAACAATGATGTTTCGACTCAGTGTGAAAGAAGAATGAATTACAGTTTGTTGTAACATCACAACTCCTAGCTGATACTTTAAAACACACACAATACATGTTGTCAGGAAACACTACATCTTCTGTGACAATAGCTGATGTGAAGTTCATTACATGTGAAAGGTATTTATTTTGCATGGCAAATGAAATTCTTCAAATGTACACATTATACAGTATGTGCTGCACCTCATACACTCACCTTCCATTCTTGATGATGACCTTGATGAGACAGGTGATGAGACATGTTCAGTGTCAGGTGACACAGGAGCTGCAGGAGCACCTATATAGAAGAATAACATTAGAATTTAATTGTCATGTGTACATAATTAACATGAAGTATCTGTAGTGGGAGTAGTTATGGCTAAATATCAGCATCACATAACGAAATGACAATGATATGGTTAGGCCAATCTGTATATTATCCATCTTAACATAATTGTACATGTGAACCTAATCGGCACATTTATTTTAAACACCATACAACATACAATGTTCATGCAGGAATGCGTTGTAAAATTAAGTGTTCTGTTGTACATACACTGCATATGTTGTATGCATACTATAATAATGTACATCACTACCATGAAAGCAAAGTTGATTGTGCTTAGAATTCACCACCTAATTGTGGAAATGTGTATGAATGTGTTTAGAGATCTGTCCGAACATTTAAGAGAAGCAGGTGTAGCGCTCAATGTGGCTGACACTCAGCAACACATGCAGTGTGTCGCTCACAGATGGTACTGGTGTGATAAGGTGGCGTATCTATAACGTTAAAAGAATATATGAGTGAACGAATGACTAACGTACGTTGTAATATATAGTGGACTGGTGGGTGAAAGTATTCAGATAATTACCATTTTAAATGAATGTGATGAACTTCTGTTCACCTTGTCAGCTTCTAACAACTGTAGTCCCTCCCCCAAGACGTGACACCACCCTGACCTTTTATTTGGTTCTAACACCTGTAAGCCGTCCCACAAGACTTGACCCTACCATGACCCTGTGATCTGGCTCTGTGCCTGACCCCACCCCCTCTGTTCACCTCTATGCTGTGATTACATATTAATTGCAGCTGGTTTCACACACCGGTACATGAGCGAAATAAAAATATGAAGTGAGCTACATATGAACACAATTAAATACCATATGGTACAGTTCCTATTTATGCTCACATTATACTACATGACGCGAAAAAAGAGCTTTCATAAAACATAACGAAATGTGTTTGTGCAAATTATTTATGTTCGCCTTTGAATGCACAATATTCCATGCAATACTTGATTAGACAGTAATAGCCTGTTTATAGGTGTAACATAGATTATCACAAATATATATATAGATATATTATATGTATATATGTATCGACACATACATGAAATAGTGAATTATGCATTTGTGTGCACAGACACAGTATAACGAAGTTATACATTACTGTGACAAAAAATGAGTGGGGGTGTGCTTTGTGGTTATGCATGTTAACCCATTGTTTGTACAAAGATTCACACATACATTCAGCTTTCAACTATAGGGCAAAGATGTTGAATGCTTTGTAAGGTAGAAGGTTGCAGTGTGTGTTATTTGGAAGATCATTACACATAATCCCTTTATGCAGGTCAAGTTGTGTATGTTTACTCATAACGATGTCATCCACGATAGCTGAGCCAATACATGTTTCCAAACACACACATGTGTATATATAATTATATCTCTCTCATTATTTTTGCTTATTTTAGGACAACTATATATAAATATATATATATCTATATATAGATATATATATATATAGAGAGAGAGAGACATATATACAGATATATATGTAGGTATGCTTATATTGGGAAAAACTATAAGTTTCAGCGGAAATATAGATACGAATTGTAACATACGACACGTGTAGTTCAGTAACATTTGTCACCTGGTGGAAATTGAGCCGAATAAATTCCGATATCTCTGTCACCTGCCAAACCCTCCACGACGACAGGAAGAAATTTTTCCCGCATCTGCTCCTCCAATGGAGTTAACATTAGAGATTGTGCTGGCGGCCCACCTCCAGTGGCAGATGCATGCATCCGTTGTGCTTGGATGTTTTTCTTTAAGTTTGCCCTGATATCATCGAATCTCTTCCGACAATTCGCCTGGTCCCTGACACGATTCCCACACGCAGACACAGCCAATGTTATTTGATCCCACATTTCTTTTTTTGATGCTGAACTTGTCCTCCCTTGAAATACATACAAAATATATGACGTTAATTATTATTAGAAAAACGAGCACTTTCCTAAACTGCTACCTGTTCCAAGAGATACCAAACATGCTGGTTTAGGTTGAATATGTGTAGAACATGAGCATTTACGTGGAAACATACAAATCTAAGGAAGCTTGCATGAATATTGTATGAACTTTGGCAAACTTTTTAGACTGATTGTTATGCTCGTTATAAAGCATGAAGGATTATGTGTGTAACAATTAAGTTTAATTAATAGATATTAGAGAATAAGAGTTTGATATTAAGACATCTCACATGACCTAGGATAACATGTCTTTGAACAATCAATGCAAAGATAGACTTACCTAGTAAATGCCCAAACAGAGAGTCATAGTGCTCCAAAATCCCTGTGACAAGAACTCTGTTTTCCTCTTCATTGAAACGAGGATTACGTGGCCGCTCCACACGTTTCCTCCGAACACGTGCAGCCCCAGAGCTTGGCTGCTGCTGACTGGACTCTCCTTCTTCCAATGGAAGAGACTCCAAAAGCGGCCCACCACCAACCACCCCACCACCAGACACCACAGCACCACCACCAGACACCCCATCAGCACCAGCAACAGACACCCCAGCAGCACCAGCAACAGAGCCACCAGCAGCACTCACACTCACAGCAACACCACTCGCACTCCCAGCAACACCAGTCGCACTCGTAGCAACAACACTCCCCTGAATCCTACGTTCACTCAGACGCGTACTCACATGACTACCAGTACCACTCACACCAGCATCACTCTTCCCACGCCTTTCGGCCATACCTATAGCACTCACAAAGAACAGAAAAGAAATGTAAAGACAATCGCACTGAACACTTACAAAGTGAAAACAAGACAAAGATGTTAACAAAACAACACAGGACAAACCGCTCACAATACACAACAACTCTCTCAGTCAATATGAAATATGTAAATCGCCCAGCTCTGTGTGTCTCTCTGTCACTATCTCTCTCCCAACAACACAGAGAATGAATAAAAATACACGCTGTCTTTAAATGGGCCGCTCAATCCAAAACATGCTTGCTTTGGCAGATTCAGCAAGAAGTTTCATTGGCGAACCTAACACCACCCTGCCATGCACGCCGATACACCTGTGTGTGATCGGCAAATCATCGGCAGAGTGGGAACAAATGTTTTCGGCTTGATTCGGAAGGGATCCGGCACTTATTGCATACGGCGAGGGTAAATCGGCAGAATCATGCCGATAAGGAACACTTGGCGAGAGGACTTTTTCGGAGCTTACTGCATAGAGCCCTTAGTATTCAATATCCCCTATAAACTTGGGCATGTAATTGAACTGTAGGCTCTGTGCACTTAATGTACACAATATTGATCAATACTAATAAAGTGAGTATATGACCTTTGACAATCAATAAGGGCTAAGGAGAAAAAAAATATAAAAATAAATAGTTGACACAGAACACCTCAGTGTATCAAGCATGTAATGTGTTCTATATACATGTGCCATAGACTAGCGGGTCCCCACTTGTTCTGAGTGACAAGTACCTGATGGTAGCAGGGTAGAAACTCCCTAAGCGGTGCTCCTGAACACTCTCTGTCCAGTTTACATATAGTGAAAACAGGGAGGGGGGTGTAAACAGCCCAGTTGATTAGGAACAAACCACAAACAGTGCAGCTTTGGGGAGGGGAGGACTTTGTATTATGTTTATATTTGCTTAATTTGGATACCCCTCAGAGATGTTTTAAGGTTTCAAACTTCCAGTTGCTGAGATACCGTTAATTTCTTGCCCAGTGGACACAATACACCCACCAAAGTCAGCTTTGTTCTGTGGGTCAATAGAAAGCAACTCTGTCTATCTGTTGTCTGCGTCCTTACTTTTGTATTGCCGTTATAGAATTAATTGGTTATGTTATGCTATCAAAGAAACCCAATAAAATTTGAGTTACACAAAAAAAAAGAAAGCAACTGGTATTTGAAATTTATTGTTTTACATGTAGCCCCTTTTCCCCGTACGTAAAGGAATCACTGGAACTGCTTTTACCTATTAGCTACCAGAAGGCCTGAGCCTCCACCACTGGGAGCCTGGGGTTATCTCTTGGTCGCCTCGGTGCAGCGCCTCCACCTGCGAGGGATCCCAATGTAGCGGGATAAGCCCTCACAGGAACCCAAATATTAAATACACACAAAGGTATATAATAACGCTTTACTGAACAATAACATATGACCTGTACCCCACAGTATATGTCACACACCACCCCAAATACACCAAGTGAGTGCCCCCCAAATACATAGGGTGCTCAGCACCAATATCCCTGATGTTGTTTCAATCAATGTCAGGGCCCACCCAAAAGTGCATGGAGTAGCGCTACCCCGTGGATCATTGGTGCACTTAGATGGTATTTCTGCCCGGATACTACAGTACCTGGGTATGCTGTTAAACACAAGGGATTCGCCTGATCCAGCGACGTCGTCGTCCGCGAAGGCGTCCGCCTCTGCATGGGGTGAACTCCCGTTGGAAGGTCTCACCTTTAAGAGTCTGTATTGTGAGTGGTCTGGTCTAAGATTCACAGCACAGCGTCTTGACACAATACCCTAGCACTACTATAGCTATGGGGGAATGTCCCTATCTGGGGGCCTTTCCCTGTAGCAGCCACAACCTGAATGGGAGTGGGGCCTGTCTGGCACCTATGGGGCAATCTGGGCCTAGTCCATGAGCCACTGGCACCCGGACACTAACTTCCCCTTCTTAGTCCTGGCTCTAACTACCACCTCGCGCTCCTACGCGCCAAACTGCCTCCCACCCCTCACGTGAATCCTCTCTTCTTATTAGTTTACACTGTCCACGTAATCGGCTGCCCCAGAGCACTCTGGGTAGAGTAGTCCCCTGCGGAGCAATAGGGAAGATAGTCGCCATTACTATCGCGCCAGTGCGCATGCGCACCTTCCTCAAATGTCGCCGCATTCCAGGATTCTCATGCGCATGCACAAGCTGTGTACGGCGCATGCGTGAGAACAAATGGCGATCCGCTTCCGAGCACGCAGACCTGCCACAATGCCACCGCAGCTGCAGTAGCCTCCCCCTTCCCTGCCCCCGCATCGGAGGTAAGGAGGGGGAGGGGGAGGGGCAGGGGGACCCGGCTACATACACACAAAAAAACTACAAAAATCTAGAGAATAGACGGTTCCCCCGGACATTGGTGGACCTTGGATTAACTCTCAGTGACCCCCCTATCCGAATAGATTTTAAAAAAGGGCATTTCTGGTTTTAACCCTTTGAGTGCCCTGGGATGTAGCTACTATGTCATGGGCTCTGAAAATCTGGGTGCACCATGATGTAGTAACTACGTCCAAGCAAAAAACACTTGTTGCCTTAGTGGAGATAATATCCTGTGCTCATATGGAGCTCAGGACATGAACTGAAGTGATGGCGGATGGAAGGGGGATGATTCATCCACTACAGTTATGTCATCGGTGATGGAGCGATCATGTGACCACTTCAGAGAGCGTTCAAATGACCGCAAGTGCTGGAGGGGCCACAGCTACTGAAGTGGTTTTTTTTTGTTTGCCCTGGCTTTAGGAAGACTTGACATGCCGTCCTGATTATGAATGAAGCCAATGGAGAAGTTTGTGCTGCTTTGTAGTCAACCAAATACCTAGTTGTAAAAATAGTGTCAACTACAATCTTAACAAGCAAAACACTTTTTACCATGGTTGAATTCGGGAAGTATAACCAAATTTGCCTAAAACACACTTTTTTTATTTCAGTTGCATGTAATTACAAAAATTCTAAAGTAGAGCACTGTAACGGTTGAGCTCCCACAGGCCCTCTTTCTGTGTGAGAAAGCTCCCAGCTGTCAGTGTAATGGAGGTTACGTGAGACTGTTCCCGTGGAGTTTGCAGGCGGAGGTTGTGCAGGGCTGTTCGCTTCTACTTGCCTGGTTGGGTATGTACTTAGATCGGTTCTGGATCCTTTCTTAGTACTAATGTGGATGCGGCATTGTCCTGCCTTAACCCTCCGCCATATGTTGGTGAAAGCCAGTTTTTTAACCCTCGTTTTAATTCTTTACTTGTCATTTTTGTCTTGATTTGGTTGCCACTTGGTACATCCGTAAATCGTTATTATTTTTAACATTAAAGATCCTTGCCCCTTAGTGCGCCTGTCTGTCATTTCTTTTCTTGTCTGTGAGCTCCCCTTTGGGAGCTCACGTTTATAGGGGGTGTGTGGAGTCCCCCTGACTGACGGCAGCAAGAGGAACTATATACATGGACAGCCCTAGCGCAGAGTGACAATTCTGTTTATCGTTTGTCAGTGTAATGTGCTTATTTGCCCGGCATGTTTTGATAGTTTTGCCCCTTGTATATTTTTGCTTCCTGGACCTGTATCTGATGGACTATGCTACATACAGCATAGACAGGACAATATTTGGGCATTTTGCCCTATGTTTCCAGGTCCTCTGCACCCAGGTAATGACATTAGGATAACTGGGCTCTGTGCAGAACTCAGGACAATGAGCACCCTGCTGGGAGAGAATATATGCTCCCCCTATCTTGGCTTTTGTTTCTCCCAGACTTTGTGGTGGCTCCCTGGGACTCAGTATTAAAACTGCCGCTGATCAGAGTTTAGCAGTTTGTGTTTTTGTGACTTGTTACGAGAGTTACTGTACTGTAAGTGCAGCTGTCGGTGGCTAGACCCTCAATTGGTTGTTGAGTCTAACATGGACTTTGTATTTTCTTCTCCTGCACAGATCCCGGAGGACATGTATCATGTTGTCTTACTGTTAGCTCCATATAAATAAATGTTGGTTTATTAAACCCTTGTGTTCTATAGTGATTGTATGATCCCTGGTAGTCCGATCATCCCTGATTGTGAGAAGAACAAAATCTGATCTAAAAACGGTCAGGTAAACCTTTAGCAACATTTCAAGCAATTTGTTTTGCATCACATTTTAACATATGTACTGCTGCGACACACTTTATTCGAGCAAATACCCAGTATGTACCTGGCAGATACCTGGAATGCGCCGCTCCTCACCTCTGACAAGCCCCGTTGCATTTGCCTTCCCAGCCTGGGTTCATGCCTGGCTTATGGGCGGCTGATCTGTTAAATGATAATGATTAGGATATAATAGGCTGCAATGCTTCGCGTGTCTACCAGATGGCATAAATTCATGAATTGTAATGCAATATATATATATATACTGTGCAGTATTGCAGCCTTTGGGAATAAAATGCTTCAATCCCTGCCTGAAAAATAACTCAATGCACTCGGGCAGAAAACAGTCACAAACCTCAATACACCCGGGTATACCCGAATTCGTGGGACCAGCCGAGCTCGAATAAAGTGTGTCGCCAGTGTATATGACCCCCATAACCTGTGTCTGCTCCACACTATCTGACTTTGTTAATTACAATAGCTAATACAAAATCTCTAGCGGGCTTTGAGTGCCATATTGTATACATTAGCAAGTGTAGCGCTGCTTCCCCCCCCCCCCCCTCTCTGGGAGATCTGCCCTTGCCACCGGTGTCTGTGGGTGCAAGTACCTGTTGATGTCCAGGAGATGCTGAGGTTCCGCGATGTTGTGGGGAAACAGGACAGGCTTTAGGTGTGACTTCATTGTTCTCTTCTCTCGAGCGCCTAAATCTACCACAGGCTCGGGGGGTGCTGGAGGCAGTCCCCATGATAGAACCTTTTCATTCTCTCTCCAAGTAACTGCATCCTCAGGCCAGAGTATATTCAACAGGAGTCTTTATTGCATCCACTGCAGGCAGTACATACACACAGCAAATACTCTCATAGATCCCATGCCTATGGATGGTCTCTGTGTTAGATTTGTCCTTAGACTTTATCACAATCCCCAAGTGGGACTGTTTGTATAATCCCACCCTACAGGGTGAGACAGCACACTTCCTTCACATGTGCTCTCTCTGGCATGCCTCCTCCTTAGTGCAGAAGGGGAGGGCACCAGGTCTGCACCAGGATTGAGCAACACACAGACCCTGTCACACCTCCACTCCTGCCAAGGAAGCTGCAGAGGGGGGTAAACCCAAGATGGGCCTGACACTGCCTGCACCTACCAGGACTTACATGCCAGGGAGGGCAGATATATAGCCAGCCATGACTACACAAGCATTCATATAAAAAGCCTTTGCAGAAGTCCTGAATTCCGAATCAAATGCTAACACAGTAGGTAAGGTGTTACAGGGATGAAGAAAGCTAGAAATAAAGGACATACAGTAATTGACTTATACACAAATCTCCTAATTTATCAATTGGTATAGAATGATATTCATTTCATAGTCAAGAACATACTCCTTCCCACAAAATTCAGTATTGCACAGGACCTAAGCTAACAATCAAATTTGTTTTAAAACATACTTGAAGCAAATAATATTTAATGTGTTTTTGGAAATATAAATCAGGATGTGGTGCATGTTACTTCCCAAAAACTGCATTACTACTAACGTCATTACTGAAGATGAAACAAACATTGGTCTTCATGGTAACGGGTTGATTTGTAACAGATTGCACAAGATGATAGAAAGACATGTGTTACTTCCCGAAACTCACGCAGACAGTGAGTTTAAAGGTAACCCTGTCTAAAATTCGTTGACAATTTAACATGCAACAAAACTCTAAATGATAAACACTATTCAAGCCAGTTTTTATGCTGGCTGAGCCATGGTGTTACAGTACATTCTGAAGCTCAGCTTTGGAATAAAAGTACATTACGATTGTGTTTGATTTTGTATGCTGGAAACCTTTCTGGTTTCGATGCACTGTAATGTAGTACACTGTAATCAACTTGTTCATAAATCTTTTGACTCACATGTGTTTCTCCTAAAGTGGCAGTTCCCTTTCAAGTCACTGAAGGATACAGTATGTATCACGATGGTGTAATTTGCATCCAAAACATGGAGCAAAGTTTTTCGTCTGCATTCATTTGTGCCAGTGCCATGTGTACACTAGAAATCAGTAATTTTGATCCTTTCATTTGGTGATGATCTTTTAGGAACAGGGTTTAACACCACTTCCGACTTCCCGGACTTACAGTATTTGTCACAAATAGATATAATTTTTTTTATACAGTAGCGGCAGCTTTTATTGCTACTTTTACCGGTGGCACTCCGGGATCTACTCCAGCTGGCGCCCGGTCTAGACCGCGCGCCGCAGCGTGTTTCTCCGCGCACCACCCTCCACTTCTCGCGCATTTTAGCCCCCCTTCCCGACCCCGGCTCCTGCTCTGCCCCTCTGCTTCCCCGCACCCCCGCTTACCTCACTTTAAACTCCAGGGGTGTCGGGGAAGCCGGGCGCGCACGTGACTGTGACATCACAGTGACGCCGCGATAAGCCGCGTCACCACGCTTCCCGCACGCATCCTGCCGTGCGGGAAGTGTTAGAATAAAAGCTGCCGGTGCTGTACATCTCAAAATAATATTGCACTGACAATCTCCCGTAAAACCATAACAATAAAACCACTCCTCAATATGCTGACTAGAGATGGGCAAATGTTTCTGGCGGATTTGGGTCTGCCGCGGATCGGCCGGTTCCTATGGTCCACGGATTTCTGCAAATCAAGAGATGCTCCAGTGCTGCTGCTGTGCTAGTGCTGTGTCCTCTGGATGGTGCTGACAATGCAACAATCTGGGTGAAAGATTTGCTCCACTTACCTCATCTTGTCAAGATCCCATTTAATGGACGACAACGTTAAGAAAATGCAGCGTCTCTGGACACTGACTCCTGCTGTGGTAACCCATGTCTATGTCACATGAAATGCGTTAAAGTATTGTCTTGATGTACGTGCAATACTCACCTTTACATACAATGGGCTTATTACAAACTTTAATATACTATGCGAGTTGTGCGCTGTCTTTTCTCCATTTTTCTGGATCCTTTGTAATATAAATACTCAAGAATTTTAGTGAGCGCTTTTTCCAGCGGTAGCAACATTAATACTTAAGAGCTTCCTTTAGGAACTGGTACACTCCTATTGCGAGATCCTCTGATTTAGTGGAGTTCATTTGAACTCTTATACTATACTAACATTTTGTAACACTGGTTGTAGATTTGATAGGGAAATCAGTGGATTTAATAGGATTCAAAGCATACCAACAGTGAATTGACAGCTTATATTTGGAGGCAATGGAAGGGAGAGGTAAAACTAGCAACTTAGGCTGAATTGTCCCTAGATCGGGTTCTGACACCTTAAATATTGTGTGCGTTAAGAAAATGATGCGTTATTATTTGTTTGAATAGAGCTGAATTCATTTTTTGTGTCAAATATCACATAGAATTAGCGCAATCATTGGGTAATGGGAGCAATAATGTCTGCTATATCTGTATATGAATAGACTTATGACCAATTTTACAATGGCTATTTCCTCTTGGGCTACGTAATTCTAAGGAGCTAATTTACTAAATGGTGTAAGTTGTTCATGTATAAAACCTATACCAAGTGTCATGATAATATTATGAGTATTTTTTATCAATCGGGTGCTTTAGGGGTTAATGTGGTTACCGTTTGTCTTAAAAATATAATATATTGGGTTTATGACAGCTCTAAAAAGAGGTCTTAATTGGAGGGCTTTCACTTATGGCCCATTTAAAGTACCATATGTGTCTATGGGACTGATAGAATCTAGAAATAAGGGCATTTGTTTTGCCAGAGATGGGATTAAATTATGGCTCTCTTGACATGTTTATAAACAAACCACAAAGTCAACTGTGCCTTGAATTATCAATTGTGCATCACAGAGAGGGGTGACACACAATCACCACTTTGTTGGAGGACTTTATTAAAAATGAAGATATCAGGTTATAACCTCTAGTCTAAATTATAACGTTTTGATATTTGTAATCGTTTCCCCCTGCCCCTGCACGGCTCCGGTGTCAAATGAAGTAGTGGGGTCACGTGACCCACGCTGCGTCATTTGACGCCAGTTGCCATGGAGACGCGTTGCTGGAACTCAAGGCAAGTTAAAA